>NW_016164199.1:23830-32788 GCF_001687245.7 Rhagoletis zephyria | reverse complement strand
CTAAAGCCACACTGATAAGGCCCAATCAGTTCATTGACGGTGAGCTTCACTCTTTCACACATTACGCTCGATAAGATCTTGTAACCTATGCTTAGAAGGCTGATCCCTCGGTAGTGGACGCGAATCACGGGGTCGCCTTTCTTGTGGATTGGAAAGAGCACACTTAAATTCCAGCCGTCGTGCAACTCCTCGCTACCGTACTTAAATAGCTCAGCTGGCAGGCTGTCAGCTAAAGCAGCTTTGTGGTTTTGCGGTCGCGTTATTGCTATTCGTACCTCGTCATAGTCAGGCGGATGAACATCGACTCCGTCATCATCGACTGGGGGATCGGGTTCTTCTTCTCCACAACGTTCCAAGCTGCTACCATTCAGTAGGTTGGAGAAATTTTCCCTCTATAATTTAAGTACGTTCTGAACATCGGTAACTAGGTCACCATTGTTGTTATTACAGGAGAACGCCCTGGTCTTAAAACCTTCCGTAAGTCGCCTACCTCTCTGGTAAAATTTTGGGCATTCTTCCTGTCAGCCAGCATTTCAAGTTGTTCGCACTTACTATTTCGGCCTCTCCCTTCCTATTGCGACGGATTCGTCTCGCTTCCCACTTCAGATCCCTATAGCGGTCACACAAAGCGCGCGTTGCGCCCGATCCTAGCGTGGTCCTGTAGGCGGCATCTTTTTTCTCTGCAGCTTCCTGATACTCCCCATCGTACCAATTGTTCTTTCGGGATCGCTGAAATCCGACTACTTCTGCGGCGACGGTACTTAATGAGCGGGAAATGTGATTCAACTGCTCGCATATGGCGGTTTGTAGAAGAGTGCTCTCTGAGAGCAGGTGTGAAAGTCGAGAAGCGAATGCATTGGCTGTCTCTTGTGATTGCAGTTTTCGACGTAAAGCTTTCCTTGCATATTTGGGTGCACATTTTTTGCTGCACAAAGGTGGGTGCGTATCTTGGCTGCAACAAAATAGTGGTCCGAGCCGATGTTTGGGCCTAGGAGTGTACGTACGTCTAAAACACTGCAAATGTGCCTTTCGTCTATCACAACGTGATCAATTTGATTTCTCGTTTTTCGATCCGGAGACGGCCACGAAGCTTGATGAATCTTTTGATGCTTGAACCTAGTACTGCATACTACCATGTTTCGGGCCCCGGCGAAGTCGATCAGCCTCAGTCCGTTGTCGGACGTTTCGTCGTGGAGGCTGAATTTTCGGACGGTGGTTCCAAAGATCCCTTCCTTACCCATCCTTGAATTGAACTTGAGAGATCCTTGAATGTCTAATCCTTCTCTTCCATTGGGGCATGGGCGCAGATGAGAGAGATGCTAAAAAATCGCGCTTTTTTGAGAATTGTGGCTAGACGCTCGTCCACCGGGGTAAACGACAGTACTTGGCGAGGAAGTCTCTCTCCCACTACAGATCCAACTCCCAATTTGCTTCCTTTACTTGTGACAAACTTCTTAAAATATTTAGAGATTACGCTTGCTTAAACCCTTTAGTTTGACGCAAATATCGTATTATTTCATTTATCTTATAGACATAGATTAAATTCTTCACACAGGTGGCAACCCCCTTTAAGAATATTTTCGAAACTATGCTTTCTAACCACTTTATTTTTACACCCTTATCAATTTATTTAATAATAATAAATATAACACATATGTTAGTGTTTGTCCGAGCTTCTCTTCTGATTTGTGGCGTGAGCTTTGATGTTCTCAAACAAAGAGGACCGATCTACAGTTTTACGCCGACTCCGAACGGCGATTGTATTTTAATGAGAAGCTGTTTTTCATGAGAGAAATACACTCGGAGGTTTGCCATTGCCTGGCGAAGGGCGAGCGCTGTTAAGAAAACCCTTTTTTTATATATTTTTTTTTTGCAATGTTGCTTTAACCTGGGCTTGAACCCAGGAACTGCGGAATGGTAGCACGCACTGTCAACCGTTGCACCACAGCACAGAATTAAATTTTTTAATCAGGTAGCAACCCTTTTCAAAAATGTTTTGGAAATTAATCTCTCTTAAGCTACTTTATTTTGGTACCTACTTATAATACGTTGCTTATCTCATCAATTTAATTGAATTGGAGTCGATTAAAAAAGAAATTGGTTAGGGATTAACAACTAAAATTAAGTATGGGAGCTCGAAACCTATTTTAGAGATATGTTTCCATGGACATTTATGTTCAGAATTGCCAGGAGAATACGTCAGTCGCAGAAACAAGGGATAGAAAACATGTAACGCGCCATAGTATACAGGGTGGTAACCGATATTTAAATGGAAATCCGCTATCCTGGGTGTATAAGCAGCAGGTTCTTCTCAAAAAATAATAAAGTAAATAGTCAAATCTTGTCAATATATAAGTGTCGTATAATTATCCCTCGGGTACTGCTGGAGTCAATCGCTCCTTTTGAACCGCTACTGCACCGACTTCTAGGTAAGTAGCTACTCTGTTAACCCGTGGTAGTGCACATGGTAGTGCAGAGTCGAACCAGTCGTAAGCAGGATAGCGAACCATTTTAACCAATGTGCGTCGCCTTGACTAGCCTATAATAGGGAAAAAGTTGGCTGATGAAAAGCTTTAGATGAAAGAAGTTTTCTCATTGATGTGACTTATTATATTTTCCCTACCTACCTCCACCTTTGCAATTTTATGTGTACAAATATCCAACTTTTCTCTGCTCACGTGTATGTATATGAAAGAAGGAAAGAAAAATATATGTATATACATTAGCGTGGGCCGAAAGTCGGCTTTTGTAGAATTTTTGATTGGTAATAGCAAAAATATAGTTCATTATGCCCTAAAAACAATCTGTGTGAAAGATAACAATTTTTAGTCAATATCTTAGGGTCACCCAAGGCCATCAAAGGTCAAGTGATTAAAAAAGTGGTTTCTTAGCTTACTTGGATTCTCTACCAAAAAGGTCTATATACTTGCAATTTTATTTAAAAAAATATATTAATTATTGTATTTATTAAATTATATTTTTTTAGCCCTTTGAACTTTGATGGACTTGGGCGAGCCGAAGATATTGACCAAAAATTGTCATCTTTAACACATATTGTTTTTAGAACCATATTTTTGCTATTACCAATCAAAATTCTAAAAAAGCGGATTTTCAACCCACGATAATATACATATGTCCATAAGTATGATGTTTTTATATAAGCTACTAACATCAATGTTTTTTTCTCAACATCGATGTTTTTGCGAGTTGCAAACCTATATTTATTTGGCGCGTAAAAATGTAAAAGGTAAACAAGTTTCGGTTTTTCCGGCGGGATTACTAAACCTAGTATATTTTAAGACTTGTACCAAAATATTTCGGAAAAATATTAAGATTTACGTGAGCTGGACCGGTTTGAAAATACCTCTAAAAATTATGTTTTTTATGAATAAAAATAGTTTCTTAAAGGATTTTTTGGAAAAAATCCCCTCAAATGACAAAACAGTTTAAGCTTAAAAAATCTACATAAAAATATTAAAAAAATGTATCATCGGAATCATAATAATAAGATTTTTGATGCTATTTCTTTAACCTTTTTCAGAGATTTGTGTAAGAAAAACTTGAATAACTGCTGCAAAACTTTACCGATATAGACTTGTGATGTATAAGTGGAAAGGTATTTTCTCACCTTTTTTATTTATTTGCAAAAAAAACTCATTCACGGCCCAATTTTTCCTTATCAAATACCATTACTTCTTAAATCAACATGGAATGACACTCGTTTATTTGACCTTCCTCTTTCATATTTTGAATGAGCTTATTCGCAAAGAAATTAAAAGCGTGAGAAAATACCTTACTAATGATACCTCATAAGTCAGTAAGTTGGTAAGGTTTTGACTGAGTTATTCAAGTTTTTCTTAAAGCAGTCTTTGAAAAAAGTTCAAAAACATCATCAAAAATCTCATTATTATGTTTCTGTAGAAAATTTTTTTTTAAATATTGTTATGCAAACTATTTAAGCTTAAACTGTTTAGTCGTCTGAGGTTTTAGTCATCTGAAGTAATTTTTTAAAAAAATATTAAAAAACTGATTTTATTAATAAAAAACTCAATTTTGGAGGTATTTTCAAATCCGTCCACCTAACGTAAATCTTAGTATTTTTGCAAGATATTTTGGTGGAAATCTTAAAATCTAATAGATTTTATAATTCCAGTGAAAAATAGTACCGATTTTTTTTTGTATGGGGAGTGATGCAGTTTACTATACATAAGTTGACTATGATTACTCGGCCGTGCTATCATAGTAGCACAATGCCACTAAGTGCATTTTAAAATTTTCAGGCAATAGCCTCATGGGATTATCTATTATATTTTTGGTTGTTTCTGTGAAATATTTTATTTTTATCAGAACTCTCGCCCCGGAAAAAAATCCTGGCTACGGCCCTGCGTATGTATGTACATATTCACATATAACCACATAAGTATTTAAAATATGTTTTGTTCTTCTTCCTTTCTATGCGAAGCCAAATCTTCACTAAAGTAAATTAAGTCGTAAAAGGAATTTGCAAAAAGTTTTTTGTGAGTTATATAAGCATAACATCGCATGGATTAGTTTCATCAAAATTACGCAGCAAGGATACGTGATGTGTCATGGAAAGGACTTACATGAAAGCAAAAAACAACAACGTAATCCACTCTGGTGCACTAGAGAACGTAGACTGACTGTAAACATTAAGAATAACTACTCGTAAATGATAGTATAGAATGCAGGCGATGAGCAACGATAGTGATATCAATGTATTTATATATATGTAGATACGAGCATATATACATGCATAAATAAAAAAAACACGCAGAATAAAGCTGGCTGTTTGGTTCGAGGAAAACGTGGATATAAATTTTATCAAGATAAATTTTACGGGTTTTCTTTTAGAATTGCAATAGCAAGCAAAATAAAGTTAAAGCTAAAGTCTCGAAAAAAGTTTTTCAGTTTTGTGTTAAGTCAGAGAATCTTGCTCGAAAGTCGTTATAAATTAAATGACCAATCATATAGTGAACATAGAAAAAGCGATAACAGCAGCAAAACAGTCGTTGTTCTGGTGTTGCTTACACTGAAAATAAGAAAAACTTTCGTAGTTTTGGTTTTTGTACAATGTACGAAACTTTCGTTCATAATACGAACACATTTTTCACAACGAAACAAGATTTTACGAACCATTCGTAAATATAATGAAAGGACTTTCGTAAAGCCTTTTTTCAGTACAATTTACGAAATCTTACGCTTATTTTACGAAACACATTCGTAAATTACTGAACAAATCTCTGTACGAATAATTTTGTACATTGTACGAAGGCTTTCGTAATATTTACGTATGGTTTTAAAATTTACGAAATCTACAATTCTGTATTCGTACAATTTACTTAATACTTTCGTACTTAGAATAAATGCAAAACATTTTTTTTAAATTCGCACAACAGACGAATATTTTCGTATAATATACTATATTACCGTCAGTTTAATATATCATCATATTTTTATGTACCGCTGGTCATTGCGAAACTACTGGTTGGCTACTGTGAGACGTATAATATAATTTTAAAAGTTTTAAGAAGCTTTTGCTGGAATATAAAATTGAATGTTAAAGCTGTGGATAAATGCTTTTAAGCATACAATGTTTTTAACATCGCCCACGCTGAGCCTTGCTGCAATGTGGGACTTCATAAATAGGCAATTTCATTAGTTAGCTATCAACGGCAAGCCCAAGCCAGGAACAGACGCACTACTTTTAAGTAAGTACATGTATGATGTTTATCTGAAACTTGCCTTTCAGACGCCTTATAATTTTCCTTTAATTTATAGTCGAGAAAGGAAAAAAACCTCGAAAAAGCTGCGAATCTGCGAAACAAAATAAAAGTGTTGTGTTATAACTCGTCTTATGTTTTTTATAGTGAGGTGAATGAAAGCAGTCGGAAGTTCTACGAAACAACCGCAGATTTTAGGAAAATAATTGCGTAAAATATACGAACTATTTTGTGCATTTTACAAAAATTTCGTTAAAAAGTAAAGAAATAGTACGCAATTTTTTAGTAAGTAGTACGAAATTCTTTAGTAAGTAGTACGAAATTCGTTCGTAAATAGTAGGAATACGTTCGTAAAATTTACTAAGATCTGATGTCTCATATTTTCGTAGTATGTACGGAAACGGTTTTGTACAATCAACGAAAACTTTCGTGGCTCAAAATGGCGAAAACTTTCGTAAACTGTACGCAAGTTTTCGTTATATTTACGCGGATTTTATTTTCAGTGTATTTCACGTGGCAATATTTTGTTACCTGGTTATGAAATGGTAACAAAATTTGCCGGTTACATGAGTGCGAAAAATGGGAAAACGGTTTAAAATTTGACAATAACTTTATTTATCGGTTACCAACGCAGAATAGGCCGGTAAGCATCTAGGAGATCTTTCTTGGTAATCGTGCTAACAGCGACATAATGTTTCCCCTAAGAGAAACACACACACATAGATACTCAAAATTAATTTTGCGAATTAGGAATTGAACGCGCATTAAGAAAAAATAACATGGTTTTTTTCAAATAGTGTAATTTTTGGTTTTTCCATGTTAGTAATTCGAAATATTTTAACAGGGTATTGTCTTCAAATTTTCATCAAGAATCAGTTCAGTCCAATAACAAATTTCCAAAAAATACCACTCTGTAAATAGCAAAAACAAATTTGTACAAATGTGCCAGTCGCGTAATTTGGCTTGATAGCGAACATTTAAAAGAACACTTACATGTTGTGCTTGTAACTCAACGCGCAGGGATGCTTGATGCAGATGGTTCCTGACAAGAGTGTGCGGGTTCAAATCTCACCCTATTTTGTGGCCAAAATTCTAAAAGTTGAGATATCAATTTAAAACTTGGCCCAGTAGTAGGACTAGAAGTAGTGGCCTTGCCGCGTAAAAATTAACCCGTATAGGTCACACCTCTAAAAAATAGCGTAATGGTCACACGGGGTCCCCAACCAATAAACAGATGCCTCGTACGCTCTATTATAAATATCGACTCGAATCCTCTGCTGACCTTAAGTTTAAAACTTTCTCTTTGTTATCTGACAGGTTTTTTCCAACTTTTAAATTATAAAACCGTGAATTATTTCATAAAACTCATGATTTTGTACCAAGTAGTTACCTAAGAAAAATTATAATTTCTTTAATATCGCACAAAATCGCAGTATAAGATTATGGGGAAATGAGAGATCAGGGACTATTCTACCGATTTATGATGAGTTTTTTTAACTTTTTTAAACNCTCTACCGATTTATGATGAGTTTTTTTTAAACTTTTTTAAACATTTTTTTTTTTAACACTAAATAAACTTTTTTTTAATTGTACAATTTCACTTTAAAGTCACTTAAATGCAGACGTTTCTTTGTCACAACCTTTAAACTATAATACTAATTTCAATTGGTAAATATTCTGCTNGAGAGATCAGGGACTATTCTACCGATTTATGATGAGTTTTTTTAACTTTTTTAAACATTTTTTGTTTTAACACTAAATAAACTTTTTTTTAATTGTACAATTTCACTTTAAAGTCACTTAAATGCAGACGTTTCTTTGTCACAACCTTTAAACTATAATACTAATTTCAATTGGTAAATATTCTGCTAACCGTCACTCTTTCTTTTCGCTTTTCACTTTTGAAAAGCAGCAAATAGATTACGAGATAACACGCATTTGAAAGTGGCACAAAATGATGCTACACATTTTCCGTTTACAGAAAACTTCGAAACTATCTGTTTGAGGGTTACCAAATCAACGGTACGTCAATTTATCGAAAAACAGGGTACACAGTCTTTTTTTCTGAGGTATTCTCTGTAAGATAAGACAAAAAAAAATTTATTTCAAGCAAGTCCAGAAATTGACTTTTGGCCACAAAANGATGCTACACATTTTCCGTTTACAGAAAACTTCGAAACTATCTGTTTGAAGGTTACCAAATCAACGGTACGTCAATTTATCGAAAAACAGGGTACACAGTCTTTTTTTCTGAGGTATTCTCTGTAAGACAAGACAAAAAAAATTTATTTCAAGCAAGTCCAGAAATTGACTTTTGGCCACAAAATAGGCTCAAATTTCCCATAGTGGACCGGAACAGGTAATTTAAAATTTTATTTTCGTGACGAGGTGTCACGTGACATAAATTTCGATTATTATATTTTTGTTACTATTGCTTTTAAATGAATTTTTAACGCAAATAAAACGTGCATTTTATGTCGAATATACACAGAGAAAATGATACAGGTAAAACGCAAGTTTTTAAAAGAAATTGTAAAATAAAAGTTTTTGAAATAATTTTACTTCATGCAAAATAAAAAATACAGTATTTGTATTTACGACTTTAAAACGAAAAATTCGCAAAACAAAAACGATATAATATATTCACTTTTTTACTGAGGAGAACAGACGAAATTAAAGAAATAACGGAAAAACTGCGTATTTTCAAAACTAAAATGAAACATTTGGATTTTCTCCCAATGAATTGTAGTTCGACACAATTTTCAACAAGTAAAATAAAACTATACAATTTTAAAATAAAAAATTTAATTTATTTTCAGTCAATTAAGTATGAAAAATATTTAAAACTAAAATATTTTGCATTAGAATTTAAAAAGCTACCTAGCTGTAATGAAAAACATTTCATATGTTTGCATCATTGTCGGAAAAATTGTGTTGATATAAATAAGTTACTTCAATCTTCAAAAAAGGTGATGAAGTATATACAAACAATACCGCCATTCTAACCACGTAACTACGTGGAAGCGACATTAGTGATACGGTGGACTTCTTCGACCAAAAAAAGCTTTGGTAAGAATAATTTACAAAAATTAATTTATATGAGTTATTAAATAATAATTTAAAACTTTCTTGCTTTAAATTACAGGGTTTGACCAGCGTGAAGAAAAACTAGCAGGCCCAGCGTTGAAGTAAGGCGGGAACATCTGTATGTATGTAT
>NW_016164199.1:0-20031 GCF_001687245.7 Rhagoletis zephyria | reverse complement strand
AGAAATGCTTGAAACTTCAATATTTCGAAATTGAAGGACGCTAATTTACTCAAAATTGATACACCCCGGCTTACCATCTAGCGGAAGGTTTCGGAAAGGTGAAAAAACATATATTTAATACTTGCGCCGGGTATTTAATGTTCGGCTTCGCCCGAACTTAGACTTTCTTACTTGCTTTAATTTTTTGTTTGTTATTTCAATAAGAATTAAAATTGCCTTTAAGAACTTTTTATTTAACTAGTTATATGCTATTTGAGTCATATTATTGGCATATTCTCAGTTTCCTTCACCCAAAAGCGGAAGTGATGAAACTAAAGGCAACAATGAAACTTCATTACTTGAAAAACTTCAACTCGAGCTATTATAGACAAATACAGTGACTCAAAAAAAGTGAATTTTTTAATATTCGCAATATTTTTCGAATAAAATTGATTTATTGCTTTAACTAAATCCATAAAAATCGAGGATTCAAACTATATACAACATATAGAAAAATTAAAAAAAATTTCGTCTAAATTTCGAATTTTTTACTCTGAATTTTTAGAACAATTTAAGGTATGGAGTTTTAAAGCAAATACTATTTAATAATAATGTGCTGCTTAAAATTCCCGTTGATTTTTTGAATTTTTTTTCCATTGATAAAAAATTGCGTTGATTTAATTTTTTTTGCCAACAATCATAGCGCGTAATTACATACCTGTCAATTTTTTCTTTATATTTAAATAATCATTTAAAATATTTAGGCAATCAAAAGCTCCTCGGGATTCCAGTAAAATTAGTTTTGAATGGAGCACGATATGTTCGCCTTATATAGATATACATTTACACGTATGTAATTATATAAGAAGAATGCAAAGAAATTTATAATATATTTAAAGATAACTACGAAAAACAAATCAAGAACGGAAAGTTCATCAAAAATCCACCGAAATGAGAAAAAAATAACTTTTTTACCAATCCAAATTTTTTCTACCAATTTTGGTAACAATTTACCAAATTGGCAACCCTGCTTGTACCATTAATTTGTTAGTTGGTGTTGAAATAGTTTTTGCAATTCCCAGAACGATGTTGTTGTAAGTCACGATTGAGAGAATACAAAGGTTGCGCCGATCTCGGACCGCTATTCCTCTCTTAACGAATTTGACAGAATCGTTGTTTGCATGACGTCACACTGGTGCAACTTGTTTACGTTTTCCTTGCAACATTTTTTCTTCTTCTTCCATTCTTGCTCACGTTTTGGCATTTATCTCTCGCAATTGCACCAGTGTGACATCACACAAAAGTTATTCTCAAAAATCCTCTCTGATCGGCGCAATCTTGTATTCTATCATTCTTGGTTGTAAGTGATATTGACGTTGTTGTCGTTTGGCTCAGTAACTTAAATTTGTTGAGCACCCCTGCCTTGAATAATCGGCAGCTGAAGGGACAAATGTACCCATTAAACACACAATTATTGCACAATCTTCGCGCGATTCCCTGAGCACTTTCGGAATTCTTGAATTAATGACTGTATCTGCATTCGCATGATTGTGAAATTTCTGTGTCGCTTTATTTTTTTCATTTTATTTTGTTGAATTTTGGTTGATTTTCGCTTTTAGTCATAAATTATTGTTATACTTATGTATCATACATAAATATGATAAGAACCTACAATTACATTCCNATTGCACAATCTTCGCGCGATTCCCTGAGCACTTTCGGAATTCTTGAATTAATGACTGTATCTGCATTCGCATGATTGTGAAATTTCTGTGTCGCTTTATTTTTTTCATTTTATTTTGTTGAATTTTGGTTGATTTTCGCTTTTAGTCATAAATTATTGTTATACTTATGTATCATACATAAATATGATAAGAACCTACAATTACATTCCATATACTCGAATATGACGAAAATTTGCGAGTTTTCTTAAAATTTCATATTTTCTGTAGTTGAGACAATAGCTATTTGACCCTTATTCGCTATTTGATTTCTGGAAATAGATTTAAAATGCTTTTGAAGTTTCTTACGGCAATTCCCATTATTTTCTCTAGACTTGCTGCACCTATTAAAGGGAATCGGATAAATTAACATTTAATAATAAATAATTAAATTAATTATTGTTTTATGAAAAGCTGGATTAAAAAGTGTGTCAAACTTTGTGTTTTTTGTCTTTTTCGCCAATATTTTTCAGTAGTCAAAATTAGGCAAAAATAAAGCTTCTGAAATTCTCATTAGACTAATAGTCTATAGATATAAGCTCAGTTAAAAAAAAAAANTATTTTCTCTAGACTTGCTGCACCTATTAAAGGGAATCGGATAAATTAACATTTAATAATAAATAATTAAATTAATTATTGTTTTATGAAAAGCTGGATTAAAAAGTGTGTCAAACTTTGTGTTTTTTGTCTTTTTCGCCAATATTTTTCAGTAGTCTAAATTAGGCAAAAATAAAGCTTCTGAAATTCTCATTAGACTAATAGTCTATAGATATAAGCTCAGTTAAAAAAAAAACTGAATCAAGTTTAAAGTACAACCATCTTTTGGGCGATTCCACTGGCACGGGTGGGACTTTTGAACAGAACAAATTTTTCTTTCTTGTTTAAATTTAAGTATAAAGCACTGAACAATTCTACATTTTGATAAAGCTACACCTAATTGACTATTATATGAGTTATTACAAGATATAAAAAAAATCCAGCTTACTTTTATATGGAAAAAATCTGAGTTATTTCTTCTGTCACGGGTGGGAGAAAAAAAGAAACTGCTTTTGGGAGCAGATATATTTTACGAAAACTCTGCGAATTTATTTCACATTTCTGTGTGAACTTGATGTCTTATAATAAAACAAGGAACCACGAATGCAAACAAAGCAAAAACTACAAAAAAAGGATGGCTTTATTATGAAAAAATCCGAAATTCCTCTGCCACGGGTGGGACACGTACGAATTTTTATCTGAAAAGGAGCTTTTAGTGTGGCCCACATTAAAGATTAGTTATGAAAAAAATATAAGAAGCCAAGTAGGGGTACAATTCACTCACTTTTTATCTTAGTATAGTGCCTTTTATATAACGGAAAAAGCCTAGCACCGTCAGCCAAAACAATTATTAAAAATCAANGAAAAACTACAAAAAAAGGATGGCTTTATTATGAAAAAATCCGAAATTCCTCAGCCACGGGTGGGACACGTACGAATTTTTATCTGAAAAGGAGCTTTTAGTGTGGCCCACATTAAAGATTAGTTATGAAAAAATATAAGAAGCCAAGTAGGGGTACAATTCACTCACTTTTTATCTTAGTATAGTGCCTTTTATATAACGGAAAAAGCCTAGCACCGTCAGCCAAAACAATTATTAAAAATCAACGGGATCTCCTAGCGTCTTGAAATTTTCACTTTTTCGTACTTAAATTTAATACGCTATAAAACTGTATACCTAGAATTTTTTCAAGAATTATGAACAAGAAGTTTTAAATTTTTGGGTGTAACTGTTAAAATTTGTTGAAATTTATAATTTTTTTACCAAGTTTGATATGTGGATTTATGTAATTCTGGTTATGTAATGTGCAAGACTTTTATAAACAAAAACTATGAACATTAAATGAACAAAAGAAAAAACCAAAACTGGTCAAAATGTCAATTAACTTAATCAGCTGACCACAAGGGTATATAGGTAATGGGCGAGTCCGCGCTTCCGCCCTTCGCCCCTGTGCCCACCTCAACAAACAAATAAAGCTTATCAGCCCTGTAAGCCTACCTCTGGCAACTGTACCACCCGTAGCTGTCACGGGTGGGACATGCTTGAGTGTTGAATTATTCTTATCTAACTACTTATGTGGAAACGAATGTGCAATTGTGGTAAACATTGACAATGAAGTTCTAACATTATGTAACAAACCCGAAACACAACTTCAACTTCTGTAAATAATATAACAACTTTTAACTTTTTTTGTCACGGGTGGGACAAGACCAATACTGCTTAATAATAACTCATCTATATATATAATACGCGAAGGCATTTTTTGTGCAGCGTAAAAGATCTGCACCCTTCCTTCGATTTTCAAAAATTGGGTTAAAGCGCTTGGCCTGTAGATGTGCAAACTGGTTGGCACCGGTTAAATANCCTTTTTTTGTCACGATTTTCAAAAATTGGGTTAAAGCGCTTGGCCTGTAGATGTGCAAACTGGTTGCCACCGGTTAAATAATTAAACTCAAATTAATTAAAAAGTTAAATCATTTATNCTTCCTTCGATTTTCAAAAATTGGGTTAAAGCGCTTGGCCTGTAGATGTGCAAACTGGTTGGCACCGGTTAAATAATTAAACTCAAATTAATTAAAAAGTTAAATCATTTATTAAATATGGGTATCAATCGAAATGGTTTTGAAAAGGCTTTATAACTTAACTACGTATAGGAGGGTTATTTACTAATTAATGCCCTCATATCCGCACCGTCCGTTCGATTTTCAAAAGTGAGTTACCAAATTAAAGGGCTTAGGTTGTGGATGATCGATAAGGTTTTACTTTTTCGAAAAAAGTTGCCACCTGTTAAGGAATTAAGCTCAAATTAATTAAAAAGTTAAATCATTAATTAAATATGGGTATCAATCGAAATGGGTTTGAAAATGCTTTATAACTTAATTACGTATAGGGGGTTGCCACGTGTTAAAAAAATGTAATTCAATTTTAATTAAATGAATTTGGTAGGTGAATTAGGTATCGCTATATGGGAGTCATATAATAGAGGTTTAAGAAGGTAGTAGTTTGAAAATATTTTGAATAGGGTTGCNCCCACGTGTTAAAAAAATGTAATTCAATTTTAATTAAAGGAATTTGGTAGGTAAATAAGGTATCGCTATATGGGTGTCATACAATAGAGGTTTAAGAAGGTAGTAGTTTGAAAATATTTTGAATAGGGTTGCCACCTATTTTAGAAGTCTAATTGAACTATTTTTATATGAAATATTAACGATGGATGTCAAATGAAAGAACTTCAAGAAATACTTAGTTTGACAATCTAGAACATTTTTGATGTGTTTGAGGGTTGCCCCAGTTTAAAGGGCTACACTAAAATTATTTAATAAGTTAAGTGAATTACTAACCGATGGTTATCAGTGGAAATGGGTTTGAAATCCTTTATTTAAGAACTAAATTTAGGAGGATTGCCACGTGTTTAAAAAATGAATTCCACTTAATTCATCAGTTACATGAAATATTTATAACAATGTCAGACGANATTTAAAAAATGAATTTCCACTTAATTCATCAGTTACATGAAATATTTATAACAATGTCAGACGAAAAATATTAAAGGAAATTTTAGTTCGAAAATAATTTTTAAGAGGGTTGCCGCCTGTTTTGAAAGTGGTATTTCGTTTAATTATACATAAGTTACATGAAATTTTAAAATATGGTTATCAAAAGAACGAGTGTTAAGAAATCTTTAAGCTGAACATTTGGTTTTTTTTTGTTGAAAAAATTAAGCTAAAATTATTTAATAAGTTAAATGGATTGTCAAAAAATGGGTATCAATGGAAATGGGTTTGAAAANTAAGTGAAAGATTTTAGTTTGAAAATACTTTTAAAGGGGTTGTCACCTGTTTGAAAAGTCGAATTTGTTTTAGTTATACGAAAGATACATAAATGAAATATCGAAATATTAGTGTCAAACGAAAGAGTTTTAAGAAAACTATAGGCTGATAACATTTTTAATTAGAGTTGCCATCTATTTTTTGTTGAAGGTCATCACATCTGCACCGTTATTTCGAATTTCCAAAATAAGAAGTCAAATTAAAGAACTGTGATTCTACATAGATGTGCACAGGTTTTATTTTTTGAAGAAATGGTTTAGATTAATCATTAGGAATATTTTTAGAGGTTTTATAATAGGGTTTCACCTGTTTAAAAAATTTAATGAAATGTTGGCGTTTTGACGCCATGCGGGTTTAATAGTAATATAGATAAAGCACTCACACATTTTGATATATAATACAATTTTATTAGACGCAGATGAGATCTACTACATATTTGTCTTACCAAACACTTAAATTAAGAATCGAAAATTATTTGACAGTACTTTCAACACAACCTTCTTTAAACCTACCAAAAAAATTTACTTATAACTTGATTTTAAAACGTAAAAAAGGCAATAAATATACATTTAAAGCTTTAATTAGTTATTTTTTGGTTGATTCAAGATTTGTACATATGTATGTCTTATCCACACATTTGTTAGTTTTATAAAGAAAAAATTGTGTGCTCTAAGGTTCAGTTTCCCATGGAACCTCCCTTTTGTATTTATATTTTCAATAAAATTGATAAAAATAACTGCAAACGAATGATGTAACTTTATTTAGGTACAATCTGTCTCATTTAGGTGCATTTATTTTATGATATTAGGTACAATCTGAAATTTCAATTTTTCATCCCTGACAGGGACAACATGATGGAAAATAGGTGAGGGGCACTGGACCAAATGCGCCCAAGTCATTTGACAGCCTTCAAACTAAGTACTTTAAAACTAGGCAATGCAAGTTTCAGCTAAATTATATTGGTAAATATAACCAACTTGTTTCGATTTAAATATTCGAAAGTGACAGGTCACATGGGAATATCTGCTGATTTGGTTACAAAGGACTTAGGTCACGCATTTCTTAGCCCACAACCACTAAGTACTCATTAATGACTGGGAGGCTTCGAGGGCGTGCTTCATTAAGAAAGTAGGATAGCAGACCATTTTTGGAATACCTAAGTGGTCACTTTCCGAGGCACAGATCACTGAATGCGGTTCGAATATCTGGCAACAGTATTTGTCCTTCTTTTCAGGCTTTCAGGCGCGAAAAGCCACAACGTCTGAAAAGCTTGTGGTGGAGTTCTACTCTAAGTGCTCTTTCCTGCACGCATTGTGTTTTCGGTCCAACAAACGTGCTTGTCCTCCAAGACTGAAAAAGAGTTTTATACCCAATATAGATTCAAATAGCAGTCGTAAGATTTAAATAATGCTGTAATATGGATTAAGAAATTTTAATCAAAACGTGAAAGGAAAAGTGTGATCGTAAATCGTTCCAAGCAATGTTCTTTGACAGTGTTCAAAGCGACATCGTTTGGGTTACTTTATACATTTTAATAAAGAAGTAACCTATCTCGCGAAATAATGGTATAACCGGTCCTTGGGGAGTACGGGAGTGTGAAAGACAAAATAGTAAAAACCTCCTATAGTAGTCCTTTCTGCAGCACGCAAACCAACACCAACACATAAATTGTGCCACTCATTTTATTCTAAGCGAATGCGGTAGCGGCAAAATTTGAGTCAAATGATCAATTCATACCAATGCGGTTTTTACGGTATTGCGATGTTTATACAAGCGGTCACACATGCCACAGCATACACGAACACAACAAAAAATGCGATGCCGTGGGCACAATGATCGCATTGCTTGCGGTGCCGGATATACCTACACCGCGTTATTTATAAGTAGAGAAGATAAAAATATGCGCGAAAAATCCCGTTTTATGCGCTTAAAATAATCACAAAAATCAGCGAAATATGCTCAATAAACAAAAAAAATATGCACAATAAAATTCCTTAATTTAAGACAATGTTATTTACTGTTAAAGAACAAATGCATTTATTTCAGTGTCAGTCTTACAATACCTCTACCGCATTAAGCCTCTGATTTTAGTTACTAACTAATTTAAAGCGTGAGCAAAAAAACTTAAATAATAAAAGTGAATATACTTCAAATTGTATATGTACATTAGACTGCATCACCAAAAAAAGTTGCGGGTTTTCCAACGAGACTACAAAGTTTATTATATTTTAAGACGTCCACCAAAATATTTTGGAAAAATATTTAGATTTAAGTGAGCTGGACCGATTTGAAAATACCTCCATGTAGTTTTTTATGAATAAAAATTGTTTCTTAAAGAACTTTTTGAAAAAAGTCCCCTTAGATGACAAAACAGATTAAACTTAATAAATCTGCATAAAAATATTTAAAAATCTTTTCAACGGAATCGTAAGAATGAGATATTTGGTGCAGTTTTTTTTTTACTCTTTTCAAAGATTGATTTACGAAAAAATTGAATAACTGGGCCAAAACTATTCTGATTTAGACTTATGGGATGTCAGTTGAAAGGTATTTTCACACTGTTTTTATTTCTGTCCAAAAGAAGTCATTCGTGTCCCAATATTTTTTTTCAAATACCAACACATCTTAATTCAACTTTGAATGACGTTCCTTCATCCTACCTTTCTCTTTCATCATTTGAATGAGTTTATTAGTAAAGAAATAAAAATGTAGAGCAAATACCTATCCAATGCCACCTCTTAAGTCTAAATCCGAAGAGTTTAGGTTCACTTATTCAAGATTTTCTTATACCAATCTTTAAAAAAAGTTAAAAAGCAGCATCAAAAATCTCATCATTTTCAAAAAAATCTTTAAGAAACTATTCTTATTCATAAAAAACTCAATTTTTGGAGGTATTTTCAAATCAGTTCAGCTCACTTAAATCCTAATATTTTTCCGAAATATTTTGCTGGAAGTCTTAAAATATAATATATTTTATAATTCCAATGGAAAAATAGTACCGATTTTTTTTTTGTATGGGGAGTGATGCCGTCTAATGTACATATTAGGGGAGGATGAGGAATGCTGGAAAACACACAAAAATAACGTTTATATCAAAATTTTGTACGAAAATTTCACTCAGGGAGCTCCGAGAAAAAAGAAATTTTTACTGGAAAAAACTTACATGAATATGTATGTACATATGTAGTGTGACCAACTGTACGTAAACGACACGTACGGTACGTAAATTTGTAGCCATGTACCGTGTACCGAAGCTAACCACAAAATCAAGAAAATGTACGTAAATTGAATCGAAGAAATATTGTTGTACGTAAATTTTATCGATAGGAGCGCCCAACATACGTACGTACATGCAAATTTTGACTAATAAAAACTAAAAAGATCTCTCACGTCAATTCTACGGTTCGTATGTTAATTTTGATTCTTTTTTGATTCTAAAGATTTTGTTCCTTAGAATCATGTATCGAATACATTGAAAAGTGGATTGAACAAGTTGACCATATTATGATATTCGCCTGGTGTGCACTTGATTAACCACCGAAATGGGAGTTTATCGAAAGTATGTACCGCGAAGAGCAAAGAATAATCATTTTGACATAGAATAATCATTTTGACATAGAATCATCTGACACTGATTTATTCGATCAGTTCACATATTTGGAAAAATACGTTACCCCAGAGAAGATCCAATCGTGGGAAGAAAATAACACTGACACCGATGAACGCTGGGTTGAATGCTTTCGACATTTTGACCAAAAGAAGGTCCCATACAATCACATGGTGAGAATCGTATCGTATGTTCTCTGCTTACCAGGCACATCAGCTACGGTTGAACGCGTATTTTCTTTGATCAATCAGATTTAAAGTGATGAGAAATCACAACTGAAAATCGAGACATTGCGAGATCTTTTGTTTGTTCGGTACAACATTAAAATGACTTGTACGGAATTTTTCGAATTCGTAAAGAAGCAACCTCAATTGCTGAAAGAAATTGCATCTGATGGAAAATACGCGTTCAGGAAAACCACTCAAGATCAATGAATTGATTACATAGGCCGACACTTTTGTAATGTAGCAGCAATTGCATTATTTCAGCTTTGAATGTATATACATATGTACCTAAATATTTCTCGATTCGCAAATAAATATACTGAAGTTTGTACGTCAAAAATGTGTTTGGATATCGACTAATAAACAGCAATAAAATCGTTTCCAAAATTTTTCTTTTAAATTTTGTGTTTCTACAATCTTTTGTATACGTAAATCAGTTTTTGGAAAAGTGGTCACACTATACATATGTATACGTGAAAAATTCCATGTGAATTATGACTGCGATCAAAAATTGGTTTCAAAATTTTTATTTTATTTTTTTAGGTTGACTTAGATTTTTTTAAGATAAATTCAACAAATGTTCACCAAAATTTCGAACTTTTGAATCTGAATCTTAACAACAATGTTAGTCTAATAAAGTGCAAGTTTCAAGGGGCTAAAAAATTTAATGGATTGTTAAAGACTTTTCTTGCTGAGGGATTTTTGTACTTTTTTTCATATAAACATGAATTTAATTTGAAGTTAAATGCGCAAGACCGTTCGCAAAGAAATTACAAAAAATCAACGCCAGGTTTTATAAAATGCACTCGTTATACAAAAAAATATTTAAAAATCAACGCGATTTTTAGCCCCTTTAAACTTGCACTTTATTATACTAACATTTTTTGGGCTATAAAACTGCACACCCAAAAATGTCCTAAGATTCAGATTCAAAAGTTCGAAATTTTTATGAAAATTTGTTGAATTCATCTAAAGTTGGTAATATGTTTGAAAAATTGATTTATAAGTTTTGGTTAAAGCATGAAAAATATTTTTTTTAAACAATAACAAAAAAATGTTAACTTGAAAACCATTATAGATATAAAAAAAAATCAACATGTGAACACTTGAATGAGCCCTTGTATGTAGAATTTATGGGATTTTCGTAGGTGGTACTGAAAAAGGCATATATGTATATGAAAATTCCAAGCATTGGCATTTTGCGAACAGCTGCGCGCGCAGATTTGACAAGTGCATGACTAGATATTTTGTGTATGCGAAAGAGAGACGACTGTATGCTGCCAGATTTTTTATGTTAAAATTAAAATATATGTAAGCGATGCATTTATATAAATTTAAAAAACACTAACAAAAGATTTTTAAATAATCGTTTAACAAAAAATATGCCGAAACTATGCTTGATAGTTAAAATATGCGCTATAACTATAAATATGCTATCACATCCAAAAATGGCAAAAATATGCAAAAATATGCTTTTTATGCAAATGCATATTTTTATCTCCTCTATTTATAAGTATTCTCAAAGTGTCGAAAGAGGTACCGCATGCCGATCACTGGTTTGAATAAATAAGGTATCTGCGGGAAAATTGCCAACGTCGGCAAATACTTCGTTGAAATACCAATCAAATAATAAAGGTTTTTTAAAGCTTATTTGGTTAAATTCCAAATGTTCCAAAAATGTTGGGCCTGTACGAAATATACTTTCGCAAATGGCCGAAAAAAGTACAATTGCACCTACTTTTCCATCACTGTGCCCTACGCGTACATTGCCAGTTACAACACGGACATATATATAAAACGTTACTGTTGTGAGTTCTAATTTTTTTTTAGTTTTTTTTTTTTAAATTTGGCATGCGCACCCCACCACCACCTCGTAAATAGACACATGTACCAATACAACTGTCGATTGCAAGTTGCGTTTTTCTCTGTAATTTCGCATTCCCATTTCCATTCTCAAATCAAACCCCACTTGGCTGCCAGCTGTGGTATATGACATCCGCAACTGCAATTTTTATACTTTTATGACGTTTTTCCACTTTTTGCTTATGCAAGTCGCATTGCTAATAATATTCAGTTTCTTGCTTACACTTATCTTCCATATCTTAAGGCTCTGTTATGCATACTTGGCATTGCTTGAGAGTTGTCACATAAGGAATCTGTTAAATGAGCTTCGCGTGTAAGCGGTTACCCAACGCACAGCATTACATACGTAAAAGTCTGTTGGTTTTTGATTTCTACGTAAAAATGGTATAGCAGTGCATGCAATGCCAAGTATGCATAACAGAGCCTTTAGGGCCCTGTTTCATCATGCTTTTCCATTACAGGTTCATTTGCCGCTGTCTCTTTCCTCGTTTTCCTGCGCTGCCTGCATTCACTGACAAGACCACACGACATAAATGTCAACTGAGCAGAGCTGCAATAAAATCCGATTGAAATTTCTGTCAACAATGTTGGCGTTGCTGCTGGTTTGGCCAAATAACTACAGCAAAGTTGTCATTCAGTCAGATATCCAAAAAGGCAGCCAGCTCGGCGGCCAAGCCTCAAATGTCCATACCTTCATATCGTCGGTACTACTGCAAAACCGTCCATGTCAATTAGTTCTCTTGGCATTTAGACGGTCTGTTACCTGTACCGGAATGCATCTGCAAAACGTTATACTCTCATAACCTAACGACAAAGCTATCTGCATTTGGCTGATGAGGATGAAGGATTAACAGAAGCGATCGGATACAGGTGACAGATCATTTAAGCAACGAGGGAATAATTGACATAGAACATTTTGCAGTATCACCGACGATATGTATGCACATACATATGTAAAAATGAATATGTATGTTCGTTGCTCATTTCTCTGGTAGTTGAAAATTGCAAAGCGTCGTTTTCTCTTAACAAATTTGAATATTTTGTGATGAAAATTGTAATTCTTAAAATGTCTCGCCTTTGTTTTATGTCCCGCGCATTGCATCGTTTCTATATATGCACATACATATGTATGTATATATGTAGGTGGATTCGTAACGATGTGTCACATTTCGTTGACGTAAAAATTGGAATGGGGCTGGAAATTCTCATGTTTTTTCATTTTCAATTTTTATTAATTTATTTATTTTTCCGATGTGACAAGATAAAAAATCAGTGAAATTTATAAAACAAATGTGAATATTTTCTAAATTTTAAGTGCATTTGTATACATAATCATGCAAATACGTGTAGAGATCATATAATGGCACGGGATTACACTACACTTTTATATACAACTAGCCTATGCCCGCTTGCTTCGCGGCGCCTGATAAGAACTTTTGCGTAGCAAAAATAGCGTTGAAAAGCACAACTGTTTGTTATGATGTAAACACTCTTAGGTCAGGTTGAAACGACTAAAAAGGAGAAACTTTCTCACACCTGGGCCAAGGATAATATCGCTGTGATACCATATGGAACACTAATCCTTAGGTCCGCCGAGAAAAAGGTGGGCGTGGGGGTGAATATATGCCTGGCGGTACAGGTCAAATGAATGCGTAAAAAAGTTTTCCTTGTTTTAGTCAAGATGTGTTCTGAAATATTATTATTATTTTTTTAATCCAGTTTTTATTGCAATCTGTACGTAATACATTCACAAAATTATTTGTCTCAACATATACATATAAAGTCATTTTCTCATTGGCGTTTATGGAATTCACCCGTTGTACAACCATTTCTTGTGCGAGATCAGCGCGCATAATCAGCTAAGAAGATCTTGTGTTGACTGCTTCTTTAGGCGAGTAAAGATGTTTGGGGTAGATAACAGCTCCTCTATGAGTGGGTTAGTATGGCTTTGGAGTCTCAGGTTATAAGATGTTGCATATTTTTTCGTTGATAGTGGCAATTTTAAGATCCCGATGCACTTGGTCGAAGAGCTTACGATTGGAATCTTTGTAGTATTTCGATTTAAAAAGGATATAAAGGATACGAAATAACATAACTTCGTAGGACTCTAATCAAAACTTTAATAAATATTCCATCAAAAAACCCTGTATCGCTAAAAAATTCGTTCTGGCGGAGATATGACACTAAATTTCTGCGGGAATGAGCTGTCACTATCAAAATAACACATGATTTAAAAAAGAGCATTATGTAGACCACATTTAATATATCGTTAGTATAGTATGGACAGACTCGAATTGTCGCTGAAATACAAAAAACCGCAATTAACTAAAATCCAAAATTAACTTTTTCATTGATTATCATACATTTCATAGAATTAGTTAGTTGTAGCTTTTTGCATTTCAGCATTTCAGCGACGATGTAAGATACGCCCTCTCCTTACTATACTAACGATATGTAGGTAGTAAACATTGAACATAAGAATCCATTATTAATGAATTAAATTGAATTTGATATTTTAACCACGTGGCATGTCTCCTAAATACAGTTCATAAATAAATCTTTTTCGATCCCAATTTGATTGATTCACATCTTCTATTAATTCAATTATTTTTTTAAATAATTTGAATTTAAAATTTTCCACAGTTGGCAATCCTTCTCAGAACCTCAAAAAATTCTAATGTTCAAACTATATCAAGATTTCTTAGCACTATTTCGTTATACTTCATACAACTTGTGAATAAGTTAACTAAATTCGGATTTTAAATCAGGTGGCAGCCCTTTTCCAAACTATTTTCAAACTGAAATCGTCTTAAATTTCTTTCCTCTGACACCCTTATGGTGATACATATTTAAATTGCCTAATTTCCCTAATTTATTTGAATTTGATTTTTTTAACAGGTGGCAACCCTTGTACATAAAGTTATGAAAAACCCGCCGTTTTAAAACTATTTCGATTGATACTTAATCAATCATTTGAATTCAATTTTTTAACAGGTGGCATCTCTCCTTGGAAAAAATAAAACCTTGTCGCACAACAACAGGCTAATCCTTTAAACTTGATAACTCATTTTTGAAAATCGAACGAACGGTGTAGATCTGATGGCATTGATTATTAAATTATTAGAATGCAATGTTTTATCAGATGGCAACTCCTTTCGAAGAAATAAAACCAGTTTGCACATCTACAGACCAAGCGCTTAATTTGACACCTCATTTCGAGCAAGCGGTGCAGATCTTTTAGCCTGGACAAAAAATGCCTACGCATATTATATACATAGATAACCTATACTAATTATATAAAGAGAAGTCCCTTTTTTTTGTAACAGGTAATCTCGCGAACGGCTGGTCCGATTTTCATGAANGAAAAAAATCTTATTATGATCCGATTTGCTTAAACTTTAGTACGTAAGTAGCTTTTTAGCATATATTAGCATATATGACCCATTTTTTCCGGACCGATCTATTCGAAAAAATCGAATTTACGGTCCGATTTGCTTAAAATTCGGTGCGCAGGTAGCCTTTTAGCATGTATTAGCATATATGATCAATTTTTTCCGAGAAGTGGACCAGGGACCGATCTATTGCAAAAAATCGCATTTATGGTCCGATTTGCTTAAAATTCGGTACGTAAGTAGTTTTTTAGCATATATTAGGATATATGGTCCATTTTTCCGAGAAGTGGACCAGCGACTGATCTATTCGAAAAAATCGTATTTACGGTCCGATTTGCTTAAAATTCGGTACGTAGGTAGCTTTGTAGTATATATTAGCATATATGATCCATTTTGTCTGAGAAGTGGACCAGGGACCGATCTGTTCGAAGTAATCGTATTTATGGTCCGATTTGCTTAAAATTCGGTACGTAGGTAGCTTTTTGCCTGGATAAGCTTATAGATTCCTGTTTTATAATTTTCATGAAATTTCGAATATAAATAGCTTTAAGTAACGACCATATCAAGGGGCGAATTCGGCACTTGGCAAGATTTTTTTGCGCCAATCAGAAACAACGGATACTGTCAAAATATAATTATAACATATAATATATCTCAACTAATATATATTTAGAAAGCCGTTTGTTAGTTTTCGCAAGGCTCGAGAGCGGCTGAACCGATTTTTTTGGAAACTGCCACCTGCCGCACGTGTCCCAAGGATGGTTTTAGGCTAAAAAAAATCTATATGTAAAGGGGGAGTGGCACTTCCCATACAAACCGAATTTCTCATGCTACATATCTCTGAAAGTGTGTATGGTAGAGTTTTGGAAATTGGTATGGAGATATACGAAATCAATCGCATACCCTTGGAGTAAAATTTCCCATACAAACCGAATTTTTCATACTGCTTATCTCTGGAAATTTTTTGGTAGAGTTCTAGAGTTTTGTATGGAGATGTACGAAATAAATCGCATACTCTTGGAGAAAAATTGGAACTATTGGAAAAGGGGGCGTGGCATCTTCCATACAAACCGAATTTTTCATACTGCCTATCTTTGGAAGTGTTCATGGTAGAGTTCTGGAACTTGGTATGGAGATATACGAAATCAATCGCATACTCATGAAGAAAGAGGGCAGCTGTTGGAAAGGGGGGCGTGGCACCTCCCATATAAATCGAATTTTTATACTGCATATCTCTGAAAGTATTCATGGTACAGTACTGGAACTTCGTATCGAGATATGTATATAGTTGAAATCAAGCCCATACTCATGGAGAAAATTTGGGCTATTTGAAAAGGGGTATGAGGCCTACAAACGTACCGACCTTTAGCTATCTTTGAATGAATTTTTTTACTCTTCTGTAGGTGTGTTTGTGAGTGAAATCCTCCTAGATGGTTGTACGGATTTTAACGAAACTTTTTGTGTATTTGAGTGGGTCTCTGGTTGGTTTAATTTCACAATTTAATCCGACAGTTGGCGCTGTAGTAGAGTTATTACTACAAATCTTATTTATGATCCGATTTGGCTAATGTTTTAAATATGTACGCAATACTATTGCAAAAACGTGCTGCCAAGTGGTGCTAAAGAAGAGCTATTACTAAAAATAGCCAAGTGAGAAAAGGGGCCGTGAAGGTCAGTTTAAATCGACCTGTTGCACCATTGAGTATATCGAACGCTCCTGCGTTGCAATTGGCCCAATGGATGTGATTTTCCAATATTATTATACGTTCAAACTTTTAAGGTATTTCGTCTAAAGTAAGTATATGTATATTGCATTTCTGTAGAACAATGATTCGCACTCATTTTGATATTGCCACCTACTATACTGTAAAGCTTCTAGGAAATTCACTATAGAACCGGATCATTGTTGCCGGCAGGGAGTGAAGAGGAAAAAGTTTATTTCGCTTTGCGAATAACCGTGCTATGAAATTCCGCACAGCTGGAGAATTTTAAGAACATCTTCACGGATATAACACTTGCCTTAGGTTATTTAAAGCGGCAAATGACCACCAAACCTTAATCGTAGCAGACAAATGTGCCAATGAAAATCGTAAACGTGAATTGTTGGTGAAAATGTTGGACCAAAAAGTTTCAATAAAATATAAAAAAATTTTGGGCGGGACGAAGTTCGCCGGGTCTGCTAGTAATAATAATAATACAAGTAATTTCAAATCGAAACCCAAATGGCCAACGCGGCTAGAAACAAAAAATCCCAAAATAATGTCGACTTGTAATTTTCGCAGGAGATTTCAATGTCAACCTTTCGCTGGCCGAATCTGATGAACTGACAAAATTTTTCAAAGAAAATTTTCCATTAGAAATGATTAATGGTAGAAATGATCCAACAACCAAAGGAGGGACAACATTGACGCAGTTTTTGCCAGAAATAATAATAATATTGGATTAAAACATTTCATATCTTACTTTAGTTACCACTAGGG
Source organism: Rhagoletis zephyria (assembly GCF_001687245.7). Taxonomy (NCBI): domain Eukaryota; kingdom Metazoa; phylum Arthropoda; class Insecta; order Diptera; family Tephritidae; genus Rhagoletis; species Rhagoletis zephyria. The sequence continues at coordinate 2,898 of NW_016164199.1, read as the reverse complement.
AATCCAATCCCGCAAACGCAGGATTCCGCGCCATTTTTGCGGGGTTAGAAATGAGGGATTACACATGCGGAATCCGCGGGAGTTTCGGGACTACAGAAAAAAACTATAAAGACGAATGCGGGTTGTGAACGTGCTCGCCGAAATGTTCGTCGTGTATGGCTGTATTACATATACATCATTTTATAACCCAGTAGATAATTTCAGGAGTTAAAAGTTTTTCCAAAAGGCCTTCCTGAGAGTCAAGAGGCCTTCCGCTCTACATTCCTGTCCCCTCTCTTTTTTTTATGGATTGTCATCCATTGAAGGGCTTCTTCTTTCGCTACCGTCCGGCGTTCATTGAGTTTCACAATGTATTTTGAGGTTAGAAATAAATCCTGACCAGAGCAAAACGGACTCCAGGTTCGTATTTAGTGACCCTAAAAACATTTAAAACACCTGGTCTTGTTTTATTAGGGTTGCCAGATTTTTTATGCGCGAAATCAGTAGGTTCGACTTTTCCATGCAAAAAGTCAGTACATTTTTATTCAAAGCAAAATTATGAATGTAAATAACAGATAATACTTTGAAACGCCAGAGTACTTGTTTTCAACAATATTTTGGTATATAAATAAAATATAGTTCATAAAAAATAAAGGTGTTATTTAACATGAGTGTAGACAACATTGTACACAGAAGCAAATAATTTATTTCATGTTTATGAAATTTCTGAATAGCAATAATGAGATAATATCCATCTTCAGAGTTTAAATAGTCAAAGAATTCAATACATTTCATTTTAAAATACATACTTTCAATTTGAAATTCTATTTAAAAAATTTTAATTACAAGCAAACTTTATACTTAAGATCCTCTGAGTTGCTTCGTTTGAGTGTGGTATTGAAAAAAAAAAAAATTATATATTGTTTCAAACTGTGGAAAAGTACCACTATTTTAGGACCTTATCTATAAATGCTTATGGCTTAAATTAATTTTTTCAGCTACGCAAAAACTTTGAAAGACTAAGAATTCGTTAAAAAGAGTATTTTACTCTATTTCTTGTATGCAAAACTCTTTTACAATGTCAGTAAATTGTAAACAAATAATTTTAAGTTATAGAGAAAAGCCATTCGAATAATCAAATTTGTTGTTATTAAACTGAAAGTTATTTGCGAGATAACTAACAACACACGACAAAAAAACATCAGCCTTCTTTTTAAATAATTTAAGCTCCATCATATTATCGAAACTGGTATGTAACGACCCAGCGATATGCCCGTAAAACAATTGATCTTTTTTATTGTATAAATTTCTTGGACATATCAAACATTATTTGAAACATGTCCACTATAATTAAATGGGTTTCTTCTTACTTTTTATAGTACGGTTTAAGGAAGTTCCAACGTTATGTAAAAACCATAAGAAAATCCTAAAGTATTTTGTTTGAATAGAAAATTCAGTACAAATCAGTACAAATTTTTAAAGATCAGGACATTAGCGTACTGATTGAAGAAATGAAAAACAAACAGTACAAGAGTTGAAAAATCAGTAATAATAATAATATATCCCAACGGTTTTTACCCTCCATTCCCGCCCATCCGCACGAGGGGCGCAGTAGGCATGACGTACGGAACCAGTATTTTCAATTTTTGCGCCGAGTCACGATAGGTAGGAGTTTGTTAAGTGTCGAGATCTAAGACTGTTCAGGTACAGAACTAAATTCATCATTCATAATGTTCTGATAAAATCAGTACGATTGGCAACCGTATGTTTTATTAACCTTTCATCGATTTTTTTTTGTTGTCCTGGGTAATTGATTAAAATTCGAAAACGTTCGCCTTGATAACTAGCTCAAACTTCGTACACTTACCGATTTATGAACACATTATACATACGAGTGTAGAACAGTCCGTTTCTATCGATAAATAAGGGTGCCAGCGGAAAATTCGATTTTTCTTTGAGCTTCCTTTCAGATGCTAAATTTCGAGTACTCATAACTCTATTTCTAGTAGAGGCACATATTTAGAATATGTTATATATAATATATGTATTACTTTAGCACCATTTTCAAATATCACACGGTAAAAAAGTTACGCGGAAAAAACAAGAAAACTTAGCTAAATTTGAATAATCCAGAATCACTAACGTTTTAGTTAGTTTTGGAATTACAGCGAGCGGATATTGTTTCAGATCGGATAAAACACTTCAGTAGCTCTTATTTTAATATATTTTCTTCTGAAAACTACCCAACAGATATAGCGATTTTGACCACATACCTACCAAACTACGCATAATCACCAAAATCAAAAGTTCCTGATTGTGCAATAAAATATTATCAAAAAAGTTAACCTAATTAAAAGTAAATACGTGGATTTTCTAAATCAAATCGTCTTTTCTACATATCAATTTTGAATATATATAACTGGAAATAATATGATTTTCTTTCAGTCCCGGAAATCCGCGGATCCGCATGATTGATGACCTCGATCCCGCAAGCTTGTGAGAATGCAATTTTTATGCGGGATTGGATTCCCTAGTTACAATCTACTAGTTAATATTGTAGATATGAATATTTTCTCAGCCACAATTAATAAAATTTAATTAAGCAGTTGGTTATAAAAAACAAAAAATTAAAGCTCGTTAAAAAATTTTTAAGTAAATATGTATTTTGTATGTTACAAAATATATACATTGGGGTGGTCCTTAAAATCAAATGAGCTTTTTTCAGTTTCCCTTCAATCGGTAATACCACGGTCACAGGTATCACATACAGATTTTGGTCCCCGGTTAAGGCGTGTCGCACAGGGGCCAATGATCAGATTCTTCTTTAGAGACTCAAAAAATTAAAACTAACTCTTTTGCCAACTCAAACTGTTAAGGCGTGTCGCAAATATTTTTTCATTTAATACCCAAAATCGATAC
>NW_016164198.1:13812-32797 GCF_001687245.7 Rhagoletis zephyria | reverse complement strand
ATAGAAAATGTAAGCTTCCCGCGTTGGTTGTCACTATCGGAGCATTCTGTGGTCACTTCGTATATAATCGGCATCCACATCGTCGGAATATACTTCAGATATACAATCACGAAAAAGACTTGCACAATCCGAGAGATGGTCTTGTAAATCACTTCGATTTTCATCTTCTTCGAGCCATTTTCTTAATACATTTTCTGCAGGGCCACTTATGGGGTTAACACTCTCACATATTTTACATTTGGACGCCATATTCTAACAATACTGATAGAAAATGTAAAACAATAATGAAAGCTTTGATCAAATTTATGGAGCACAAAACACCATCATAAGTCCTCAGGACTCACACTTAACAAAATCTAAGCTTTATCCTGAGTTCTTCGCCACACTGTACGAAGGTACACGAACGTTCGGTGCCGAGTGTGAAAAGCTGGGTTTGTTTTAAGGCTTTAAAGTTTGTGTTGAGTCCCATCGACTCAGGGAGTGCGATTGAGGGTTAGAGTGGTTTCTCTGCCCAAGTACATATTCGCATTCGCAAAACATTCGTATCATTTGATGCCAATACGAATGTTGAATGCGAATGTGTTAAGTGATGCGAATAATTCGCATAACGAATGCGAATGCAAATATTCGCAATATCCCTGATACATACCTACTCGGTTTAGCCTGAATATGCAAATCGCAGGTTCGCGCCTTAAGTCTTTTGAATTCGATGCATAATCAGCTATGTATTTGGAAACTTTTATAGAAAAGTGTACTTACATACTGCCATTTCAACCAAATAAAAACCAATACATATGTATGTTGAATTGATTATTTAATTTTTTTATTTGAAAGTTATTCTTTATGGGCTTAATTGCAAAATATTCTATGATGTATGTAGGTGTATACAATCTTAGTAAATTACGAGTATTTTTTTTTATAAACGTATGACTTTCATGAGTATATTTAATATAATTAGATTACTATACATGTACATTAAAGTGGTCCAAAAATGTATGTAAAAAAAATAAGGTCGGATTTTTAAAGCCGCCGCCACCCCCTAGGATTGTTATATACCAAAAAAAAAATATACCATATTTTTTTATTTTGAAATAAACAATAATTTAGGCAGTGCTCAAAGCGCTCAAAGTTTTCCATGTATTTTATATGGAGAAAAAAAATTTGTTCGTAGAAATGGTATAAAACTCTTGAAAATCAATATTTTTCGATCGGAAAACTTTACTTATCTTCAGGAGATTCCCAGTAATAATACTTGATTGTTTCTTTAACAATTTTTTCATGGTAACTATATTTTATAGGTCCTCCAAAGCCCTTAGAAAATGCAATGGGGGGACCAATAAAAAAGCTTTAATCGTAAAATATGGTTAAATAAACAATTGGATATTAATACTGGAAGTCTCCTGAAGAGAACCACAGTTTTCCGGTCGAAAAATATTGATTTTCAAGAGTTTTATACCATTTCTACGAAAATTTGTTTTTTCCCCATATAAAATATATGGAAAACTTTAAGCGCTTGAGCACTCCCTAAATATTTTTTGATTTCAAAATAAAAAAATAGGGGTATATTTTTTTCGATATAGATCAATCCTAGGGTGTGCCGGCATTAAAACTCCGACTTTACTTTTTTGGACCACTCTAATGTACATTGTTATATGTTAATGTATGTGAGTGACTCAGTGAGTGTATTTAGGTGCAGATACTTAATTGCATTATTGTTACCGTAAGAGATGTATATACTAAACACACACATATGTATGTATGTATGCATGTATGTATGTATAGTATGTTTATAAGTAGGTTTATATGTCTTTTCAGTATTTAATACTACGAGTACATGCTAGGTTACTTTTCTTCATTTCTTCTTGTTCAGGTTAATATAGTATTATCCATAGTTACATTTGAGTGCTTATCTACAAAATATATGTTCTTTGATTTTTATCAACCTAAACTAAATAATAAACGAAATTTAAACTATGGATAATACTATATTAACCTGAACAAGAAGAAATGAAGAAAAGTAACCTAGCATGTACTCGTAGTATTAAATACTGAAAAGACATATAAACCTACTTATAAACATACGTTTGTAAAAAACCATTTTTGTCTTACACGTACCAGAAATGTATATGGGGAGTGTGCTTCAGGGCAGTGACTTTACCTGGTGCACGTTTTGTTATTTTGTACGAGCAAAAAATTTAATGTTTAATTCTGATCACCTATGTTATCTTTAAGAGGAATGTAAGAAGTTTTTGGTTTCGTTTTGTTATATTTTTCCATTTTCTTTCATTAGACTTGAAGTTTTTATTTTTTTAGCTTTTTCTCCACGTTTTAAGGAAAGTGACAATAAAAATGTGTTTCTCTTAAGTTTTATTAATTCTTTGATTATTTTCTGTTGCAATAGCTTCAAATCTGCCTTTAAGTTGAAATAAAAAATTTAAATAATTAATGCCTTTCGTATTTTTTCAAAATATAAAATGTGAGTCCTGAGGACTCAGGGTGGTGGTTTAACACATTTTTATTAGGGGGTGCGATTAAGGGCTAATATTATTGAAATGGCTCTAATGGTTCATTTCCACCAAGTCTTAACTACAGTTTATGTCTATCGGAAAAGGAGATTACACGGACATTTCTTTACGAGTTATGTCAACCCCTGCATATAATTTTTCTTGAAAATTCGTTACAGAAATGAGATACTCCTAAAGATTTCGGGAACTTTGGTTTGCAAGGTACATATTTTTTTTTTATCAAACAACAACAATGTTTTTAAGTGAAATGTTTTTGTAGGTTTTTTGTAAAAGTATTCATGCTATAAGAACATACATGCATACATATGTATTAGGCTGGGTCGATTTTGTATGGGGGAAAATAAAAGGCATTTGACCGTATTGTAATAGTAATATTATGATGTCTTAGGTCTAAGCCAATTGTTATTGGCCACGAAAGATGAATTTAAAAGTTATCTTTAGCCCGCGCAATGGAATCAAAGTGTATGAATTTTTAAAATTAAACTTTGCCTTGTAATATCTATGGTATGCGTTAATTCTTATAAATTAAGGGTTATTAAATTTAATATCCCACGTTCATTTATCATTTTTCAATAAGTCTACAAGTTTTTAAGATATGAAGATAAAACTTACAAAAACTATAATTTTCGCTTATGAATATTCAATTCTTCATTACTTCAGCAACCAAGTGAAATATTAAAAAAAGTGAGACGAGATTTATTTCAAACGTTCTAATGTTTTCGGATGTTTATATAATATTAAGTGGGCCACGGACTTGGTCACGCCGATTTGGTTGGTTTTCAAGAATGGGGTGAATGAAGTCAGACATGTATTGTCAAAGATTAGGAATCGTTTGATAAGTTAATAGTAGTTTCNTATTAAAAAAAGTGAGACGAGATTTATTTCAAACGTTCTAATGTTTTCGGATGTTTATATAATATTTAAAGGACCATTGACTTGGTCACGCCGATTTGGTTGGTTTTCAAGAATGGGGTGAATGAAGTCAAACATGTATTGTCAAAGATTAGGAATCGTTTGATAAGTTAATAGTAGTTTCAAGCATATAATTATTTACATACATTGACATAATACAATTAGGGGGAGAAACGCCCATTTTAAGTTCATTTATGCAGTCTTGAAAATTGTTCGCGNCAATTAGGGTGAGAAACGCCCATTTTAAGTTCATTTATGCAGTCTTGAAAATTGTTCGCGGTTTCTAAATCTGCCGTTATATGAAAGTAGGGGACGTGCAATAAGGGTTTAGTTATACATAAATATTTTAGTTAATTCCATTATGTGAAAAAGTGACTGTAGGTAAATGCAATAGTCTTTAATATATCCTGGGAAATCCTTTTGAGGACTCTCCAATTGGACGATATTGCTTTGCATTCAGCTTGAACGAAAAAAGTCACACAATGGCACGCATTTCTGTAATCCGGGTCTTTTATTTAAAGGTTATATATGCAATTGAAGAGAATTTTTTTTAGAAAAAAAACTTGAGATGCACTTTAGTTTTTCGATAATTTTGGTAAATGTTACTCGATCGGTCAGTAATAATTAACAAATTGAAGGCGAGACTTACTGTTACTGATTTATGATAATAATATGATGAAAATCGTTCATATTATAAACAAATTATTTTAAAATAAAAAAAAGTTGAACACATTTTTTTGTCATTTTCATATATTTGCAATTTTTATATTGTATGTATAAACATAAGTAAAGCAATTAGCGTTTCAAGAAGTTGTACCTGTTCAGTGTCTCCATACTTAATCTTTATAAAGACCTGGGAATAGTTAAATGTATAAAAATACAACAGGTGCGAGACCACTTCGAAAGTTGGTGAGCGATGGTCTTCAGCTTTTATTTAATACATTGCTTCTAATAACCAGTTTACTTTATTTGGGTACCGGAACACAGTGTACTTATGGGCAAAGAAGTGACATATGTTTTAGCTAGGAAAGTAGCCACAGACTACATAATTCATAGACATACGACCCTTAAAATATGTTTACATATAAATGTAATCTTAATCAAAGCTCGTTTTTTAATCACCCCGTTAACAATTTAAATGTGTTTTAACTTAATATTCGTTTAAAAATACCTTTACTAACTTATTTTAATTGCTAGCGTCCATTTTTGTTTACTTTTTCATTTGGCATTTCTCCTCTTTGCAAAAATAATCGATGAAACTAGTTTGGACACCGAAAAGTTATCTTTTTAATCTGAGATTATTTTATAATTACAGATTTACGAGGGACGAATTTTGTATGGCTAATCTCTTTTTCTAATTACAGATTAGGGAGTTAAGCTCGAAAATTAGGATAATTTACTTATATGTAAACCTAGTATTAGGCGGAAACGCAACATTACTGGGCAAGTACGGAAGGATTTGAGTTGGTAAAAAGGTAAGTTTTTTCTCATTTTGGCAGATTTTTGTTGAACTCTTTGTTCCCGCTTTATTTTTCGTAGTTATCTTTACATTCTGCCTTATCCTGAGTTTCGTCTGAAAAAAGATTCATCCGAAAATTTTTCATCCGTCCATAGTAAAACCATGGAAACCAAGAGTGAAAAGTGAACCGGTTCGGGGAAACTGAAACTCATGGTAAGGCTGATTATAAATTTCTTTGCACACTTTTTATATACTTACATACGTATAAATCTACATCGATACATGGCGCACATATCGGCTCCATTCAAAAATTATTTTAATGGAATCCCGAGGAGCTTTTGATTGCCTAAATATTTTAAATGATTATTTAATTAATGTGGTGTAGTGGTAAGCAGTCGCAAACCCTGGTCAAAGCAACATCGCAAAAATATAGAAAAAAGGTTTTTTCTTAACAGCGGTCGTCCCTCGGCAGGCAATGGCAAACCTCCGAGTGTATTTCTGCCATGAAAAACAGCTTCTCATAAAAATACAATCGCCGTTCGGAGTCGGCGTAAAACTGTAGGTCCCTCTGCTCTGTGTGACAACACAAATCGGAGGAGAAGCTCGGCCAAACACTAACATATGTGTAAGCGCCAATCTATTATTATTGTTATTATTTAAGTAAAAGGAAAAAATTGACTGGTAAGTAAATACGCACTATGATTGTTCGCAAAAAAAAAATTAAATCAACGCCATTTTTTATCAATGGAAATTGTTGAATAAAAAAAGCGGCAAAAAAATTAAAAAAACCAACGGGAATTTTTAGCAGCACGTTGTTGACTATACTCAAATATTATTTGCTATAAACCTCCATACCTTAAATTGTTCTAAAAATTCAGAATAAAAAACTCGAAATTTAGACGAACATTTTTTAAATTTTTCTAAATATTGTATATAGCTTGAATCCTTGATTTGTATGGATTTAGTTAAAGCAACAACACATTTTTACTTGAAAAACATTGTCAATATTAAAAAAAAATCACCAAGTGGTTTTTTGAATCACTGTAATTGTCGTTGTTGCCTTCAGTTTCATCACTTTCGCTCTTGGTTTAAGGAAACTGAGAATATGCCATTAATATGATCTCAAATACCGTATAATTAGTTGAATAAAAAGTTCCTTAAAACAATATTAATTCTTATTGAAACAACTAAAAAAATAAATAAACTATAGTTTTAAATAAAATAACTAAAAAATATAACAAAACTATAGTTTTTATTAAAATAACTAAAAAAAAAATATTGGTAGAAATTTTTCAGATTTGGTAGATTTGTTTTTGGAGTGGATGGTAAGTATTTTTTTTTTCGTCAGTGGCAACCCCGGTTCTAACATCACAAAGTAGTTTTAATTAGATCGTAGAAATCGATCTTTCAATAAAGTTTACTTAATGATATATATTGTTTACAACAATTAATTAAGCCTTTACGCGAAGTATTTGAATTTCATGAACATGCAAAAGTTATCGTTCAGATAGCCTCAGCATCAATTTTCCTTACAAAAGTGCTAAAAATTAAACTTTATAAAATATATACGAATATTTCGGCGGAAGTGTTTCTATTTTTGGTTAGCTCCTTACCATAAAAACGTAATGTGCTAGATACTTTATTGTATTATTTTTTACTTTGCCTTTAAATAGAACCGTAACCGGAAAAATTTTACGTTTTGTCTTGTTTCAACCATGGAATGTGAATATGATATGGTGCACTATACAGGTGGTAGGAAGAAGAAGTTTCACTAAAGTTGCGCGAGGGATCTACAGCCAACTTCTTTTTTTTGTTAAATATGAATGAAAACTCTTAATTTCTTGGTTTTTTTCANTTATTATTTTTTACTTTGCCTTTAAATAGAACCGTAACCGGAAAAATTTTACGTTTTGTCTTGTTTCAACCATGGAATGTGAATATGATATGGTGCGCTATACAGGTGGTAGGAAGAAGAAGTTTCACTAAAGTTGCGCGAGGGATCTACAGCCAACTTATTTTTTTTGTTAAATATGAATGAAAACTCTTAATTTCTTGGTTTTTTTCATTATCTTTATTGCTTTTTTATATAACCTATAAATATCTAGGGTTTTTTATAAATACTTATCTAGTTAGGTAGGGTGTTTTAATTCTAAGTACTAACTTTCACAACAATATCGTACACCATGTATATTATTACTTATATATAAGTATTTGTATGTAATAATATATATGTATGTGTGTGTTATTAGTCACTCAAAATATCAGAGAGTAAGAAAAATTCTCTCAAATTCTCGCTCAAGTAGAGAAGCTTGCAAATTTCTGCACGAACGCAAATTTGTTAGTTTCCCTGCCAGCTGGTATCCACGGCTGCATTTCAAATATAATAAATTTTTATAGCATTTTTAAAAGTATTTCAGCTGAAAAAAATCGGATCTACATTAGGCTGGGTCGATTTTGTGTGGGGGAAAATAAAAGGCATTTGACCGTATTGTAATAGTAATATTTTGATGTCTTAGGTCTAAGCCAATTTCTATTGGCCACAATAGACTAATTTAATACTTATCTTTAGCCCGCGCAATTGAATCAAAGTGTATGCATTTTGAAAATGAAACTTTGGCTTGTAATAAATATGGAATGCGTTAATTGTTATAAACAGAACCATATATCAAATTAAGGGTTATTAAATTTAGTATCTCACGTTNCGTCACTCAAAATATCAGAGAGTAAGAAAAATTCTCTCAAATTCTCGCTCAAGTAGAGAAGCTTGCAAATTTCTGCACGAACGCAAATTTGTAAGTTTCCCTGCCAGCTGGTATCCACGGCTGCATTTCAAATATAATAAATTTTTATAGCATTTTTAAAATTATTTCAGCTGAAAAAAATCGGATCTACATTAGGCTGGGTCGATTTTGTGTGGGGGAAAATAAAAGGCATTTGACCGTATTGTAATAGTAATATTTTGATGTCTTAGGTCTAAGCCAATTTCTATTGGCCACAATAGACTAATTTAATACTTATCTTTAGCCCGCGCAATTGAATCAAAGTGTATGCATTTTGAAAATGAAACTTTGGCTTGTAATAAATATGGAATGCGTTAATTGTTATAAACAGAACCATATATCAAATTAAGGGTTATTAAATTTAGTATCTCACGTTCATTTACCGTTTTTCAACAAGTCTACAAGCTTTGAAGATATGAAGATAAAACTTACAAAAACTATAATTTTCCCTTATGAATTTTAAATTTTTTATTACTTCAGAAACCAAGTGAAAAATACAAAAAAGTGAGACGAGATTTTTTTCAGACGTTTATGTTTTCGGATGTTTATATAATATTTAAAGGACCATTGACTTGGTCACGCCGATTTGGTTAGTTTTTAAGATTGTGGTTAATGAAGTCAAACAAGTATTTTCAAAGATTAGGAATCGTTAGATAAGTTAATAGTAGTTTCAAGCATGTAAGTATTTACATACATTAACATAATACAATTAGGGTGAGAAACGCCTATTTTAAGTCCATTTATGCAGTCTTGAAAATTGGTGCGGAATGGTTTCATTAGTCACCGAAGAAGCACATTTTGCGCGGTTTCTAAATTCGCCGTTATATGAAAGTAGGGGACGTGCAATGAGTGTTTAGATATACATAAATATTTTAATTAATTCCATTATGTAAAAAAGTGACTGTAGGTAAATGCAATAGTCNGCGCGGTTTCTAAATTCGCCGTTATATGAAAGTAGGGGACGTGCAATGAGTGTTTAGATATACATAAATATTTTAATTAATTCCATTATGTAAAAAAGTGACTGTAGGTAAATGCAATAGTCTTTAATATATCCTGGGACATCCTTTTGAAAACTCCAATTGGACGATATTGCTTTGCATTTAGCTTGAACGAAAAATATCACTCCCTGGCACACTTTTCTGTAATCCGGTGCTTTCGTTTGAAATTTATAAAATAAAAGAGACATTAAAAAAAAAAACTGGAGATCTACTTAAGTTTTTCGATATAACTTTGGTAAATGTTACTCGATCGGTACGTAATAATTACCAAATTGAAGGCGAGACTTACTGTTACTGATTTATGATAATAATATGATGAAAATCGTTCATATTATAAACAGATAATTAAAAAAAAATGTTGAACAAAATTTTTTGTCATTTTCCTATATTTGCANTATTATAAACAGAAAATAAAAAAAAAATGTTGAACAAAATTTTTTGTAATTTTCCTATATTTGCAATTTTTATATTGTATGCATAAACGTAAGTAAGTTTCTAGAAGTTGTGCCGGTTCAGTATTTCCACACTCATTTTCATAAACAAAATTTTTCCACTATGATGGAAAATAATCTATCTTATCCTGATTTTCGCCTGAAAAAAATTCACCCGTAAATTTTTCAGCCGCCTATAGGCTTTTCCATTAGAACTACCGAAATTGTTGTTAAATTTGCAAAAATTCGAAAACTATGGCTATTATTAAAAAATATTATAATATATGGAACCAGCGACCTAAATGCACGCCAGCAATATTAATGCTGTGCTTTACATCTTTTGACTATAGGCCAGTGCAATTATCAAGAGAACAATTAAAATTTTATTGAAAAAAGATAACTTTAAGATCAACGATAAGCTGATAAGCTAAAGGGCTGCGAGAAATGATATTTGACTTTATCTTTTGCGTTAACGGATTCATTATCTAATAACATACACCAAATCTTTTCGCTGAACCCAGAGTTTTTAACAAGAATACTTTGCGAAACCCCTTAATATATTTTTTAGGGGTTTAAAGTTTACGACATACAACAATACGACACTTACACACCGTTGTGAATACCCCAAATATATTTTCACTATTACCAAGGGATTTGAGAAAGCGACCCGCCCTAATCTACATGTATGTATATTTCTTGTTATTCTGACTTTCTTTACATTTCAAATCATTGGAATTAGCTAAATTAATTAAGTCACAGGCATTAACCTAAATTTTTCCGCCGTGGTGTAGTGGTAAGCAGTGCGCGCTTCCACTCCGCATCCCCTGGGTTCAAGCCATGACCAAAGCAACATCACAAAAACAAAGGTTTTTTCTGAACAGCGGTCGCCCCTCGGCAGGCAATGGCAAACCTCTGAGTGTATTTCTGCTATGAAACACAGTTTCTCATAAAAATACAATCGACATTCGGAGTCGGCGTAAAACTGTAGATCCCTCCCCTTTGTCCCTTTGTGTGACAAAATCAAAGCGCACGCCACAATTCGGAGGAGAAGCTCGGCCAAACACTAACATATGTGTAAGCGCCAATCTATTATTATTGTTACTATTAATTCGTTAGAAAATCGCTAAAGCTTATAGATTTTTAAATTTAACGAACTTGTTATCGTCGACAAAAATGCAATCATGTGCCACAATCATAATTTTCGTGACTTCTCTCCAAAAGAACTGTCACTTTGCGCTCAAAATTATTGAGTGATGGATAATTTTTTGGTCTGCACGCACGCGATTTGAACAAAAATCATAATAATTCGTACAAATTCGTAAACATTTTTGGCTTGACAAACAGAACTATAATAAGACTGGGCTTAAATTTCCTCTAACGTCAGGATTTTCTTAAAAATGACTTTCAAGTTTCGAAGTGATGACTACCTAATTACCAAAATTATTTAAAAACCTCAGTGCAATGTCGAATAACTATATGAATATCAAACGAAAGAGAAATTTCTGTATAATTAATATAAATCAAATTTTTTGGTTCACAAGGACGAATAGTTATTGTAAATGCCCTTATTTAAAAGCTAATAAAGTGAAAAGGACGAAGTTATAGGATGTAGGTAGTGTGCACATTAGTCCGTATCATATAATTTTTTCAAAAATAGATATTGCAAATTTTCAAAGAAATTCAAGGATCCAATTTCAAAAGGACACTTTCAATACCTATTCGTCCTTATGTACCATACAATTTTATTTTTAAATTCTAAAGAAGTTTCTCTTTTATTTAATACCCATATTGTGATTTGTTGAACTAAACAAATTTCGAAATTTCAAAGTCCTTAAAATGTTACTCTATGCATACGTTTTTAACAATTTGACTACTGAAATATCGAAGTTGTTATTTTTGGCAAAGCTTCCTTCAAATGGGATCTGGGCGTCTTTGCTGCTCGATTTCAAAACGCTTTACTTAGTGAGACCGAAAGTAATGTGTGCACCGACTTTGGTAAAGATTGATTAAAATAAATTTTTATATTGAAAAATTATCGACTTTTTCTACCAATTTTGAGTAGTGTATCATCCTTTCAAACATACCTTTATAAAGGAGGGATTTGCAAATATACACTAGCATGGCCCGTAGGCCAGGTATAAAATTAAAAAATTCTTGTAATATATAATTTGCATTCGTCAAGAAAATCTAAAACAAACAAACAAACAAACATACATACATACATACATAAATTAATACAATACTTATTGTTGTTCGCGTATTAAGTACGATTTTGTATGACTGTCCCAGAAATAAATAGTACATATAAGGTATATTGCTAGATGTGTTCCAATTCGTACACATTTCATAGTTAATTAATACAATTTAAATATACTCGCATATAAATTTACTCATTATCCGCTTTGAAAAATTCAAACATATAACTACAAAATTTTGAATGACTTGTTTCCACACGGCACATTTTACATGGCGCAAAAACTGCATGCGACTCCAATAGCTTCGCATATCATGCCAGAGAGGTTAGTATACATTTGTGCGTTGGGTGCAAATAATCTTATATAAACATACATAGCTAAATTATAATATATTTCCAAATTACTTACTAAAATAATTATTTTGGTAGTTGTTCTTGAGCTCGATTTCTTATGACAAGTAAAATTGCTTATTTACTGACTAGAACTAAATAGGGAACATTTTTGTAAGCTGAAAAATATGCATAAATACTTTCTTTAAGGAATATTGGTCTCAGCAAATAGGATCACTACCTAAATCAATAAGAAACGTAGTTGATCCTACCATAAACGTCAACGAAAGTACTTTATAGCGGTAAATATTCAATTCAGCTACGCGCGTTTAAAGTGAAGCATTCCTTTTGAAAAAGCATCCGTGAAGTGAATGATGAAGATAAAAACAAAAAAAAATTGTACTTATTTTGCACGTTGCCTGCAATGGAATTCGAACCCTGACCCCCTGGAAAGCAAGCATCTTTGCTTACTCAGCTACAGCCAGACATATAAATGTGCTTTCAAATGTTGAATTTCCATTTTTACAGGTAAACATGTACATACTATGTATGCGTGTGTGTGTTGTCAAAGATCTGCATGCTTGGTACACATGCCCATTACGGAAAGAAACTAGTTTAAGTATCGATGTTCAACCAGTTTTTTACCCTCCACAATAAGTTGCAGATCTGACTTTCTCCCTTGAAACGAACTGTTGACTTTAACACTATGACAACCTAGGCATCAGTCAATTATCCGACCATGAATTTGATTTCAATCAATTTAAAATGCATTTGGCTTAAATCAATTCACAGTCAGTAAGTTTCGTTCTGCACTTCACAGATGCTTTTTCATATTTCCAAGACACAAAAAACAATTATATTATCATTTTCATATGTTGTCTCCGTTGGGATTCGAACCCGGACCTTTTGGAAGCTTACAGCATACTCAGCTAAAATCAGACATATAAATGTGTTTTCAAAAGTGCAGTTTGAATTATGTACAAGCAGCAAGTCAATTGTTCGACTTTGAATTTGTTTTGAACTACTATAAAATGCATTTCGCTTAAAGCAGTTCAAAGACAGTACGTTTCTTTTGCAGATGTCTTTTGATGCTGAAATAGTTAATTGCCCCGAGTTGGATGATTTTTCAACTAATATTGAATTATATTCAAATATACGTATCAAAAGTGTAAGCATTTGGTTTATCTCAATGAGGCTGCTAGATGATTATACATCAATTTGAAGTTAGTTGCTACATAAGTAAAAATAAATAAATTATTTCTGAGTCATTTCGTTGAGCTATGCCGTACATACCCACACTTCCATATACATACTCAGATGTGGACATTCAAATACGTGCTAACGAGTGCTAAATTTTGGTATGAAAATATTATTTTTAAATATGAACAATTTTAAACGATAATCAAATATAAATATTCATTATTACTATGAATTATTTCCCTCAGTGTATGCAATAAATCAATATAAGGTGTGGGTAGAGAAAGACATTTACCAGAACGTCTCTAAACATTCGAAAATTATCAAGTAATTGTAGTCTACAAATCTTTGGTAATTTGGTTTTGCTGAAGGCCATAGAAAGTTTTTTACATCGAAATAAATATCAACACTGATTCTGAATCAAACACTTCAAAATTTGTAGAAGGATGAAATAGCATAGACAGATATGCAGTAGTAATGCGGATTAATGAGCCACGAGGTTTTTGTTCGAGTGCCACAGCCAGTAGAATATTGATTTAATTTAATTTTTTAATGTAATTATAATTGCTGTGGACTTTTTAATAAAATTAAACTTCAAAAATTTAAATTAACTAATAACGCCGTGCTATATCAATTTTACACACAAAAAATAAATAGGGATGTTCAGGATCTTGTGCATATGCTTTTGTATTTGCATATTCGGTGATTTGTAAATTCAAAACAATAAAATGTACACGGTTGCCATGGCAGCAGCATAAAATTGGCAAATGAAATTCTAACTGCAAATCCAAGACCATTTCCACAACATCCCGAGTAGCCCTAATATATTTGCGAAAATATGTCCGAATAAAGGTAAATGCGTTTTTTAGTTTTTGTCACTGACGTCAGGATCTTTTCTAAAGACTTTAAAACTTCAAAAATATGATAAATTAAAAAAAAAAAACTTTATCAAAAAATTCCGCGCAATATAAAATAAAATATGAGCATCAAATTAAAGAGAAAATTCTGTAGAACAGATTTTTTTTTCGGTGCACAAGGCCGAAAATGTCCTCTTAAAATATAATCCTTGAATACCCTTGAAAATTTAAATATCGCCCTTTTAAATTTATTAGCTTAGAAGTTAAAATTAATTAAAACCATTTTTTAAATTCTACTCAACTTTTTTTTTTTATTTGGCACGCATATAAATACAGAATAATATATTCGCACTGATTTTTTGAAATAATTTCGAAGTAATCATATTTTTGAAACTTGAAAGTCCGTTTAAAAAAATTCTGGCATCAAGGAGAAAAAAATAAAAACGCAATTTCACTACATTTCACCCATAGTCTCTTGAGTATATTGATTGTTTCGTGTAGTTAGATTTTTTTTGTTTTGTCACAGGGTGTAATAAAACAAAAAATTCTGAAATAAAATATAACGAAAGAAAATAAAATTGAATTGAATCAACTGCTCGGCCAAAATATTGCATACATAATGATGTAAGACTTCATACCGGTTGACAATGCGTTAAGGCTCTCACGGTCTGTTCTGCCATCAGGCTAAGATACTGGTTACTCAGAGTTCCAGTAAAGATATTCACGAATAAGTAGATGTTGGGTGTAGAGTTAATCTAAAGCTTAGGCTTCCGTCTCACCTCCGGCAGCCAAGCGATAGCCTCGGATTACAGAATGATTTGAGTTGTTAGACAGGCAGTATACAACATTATTCTTTGTACGTATGCAAAGCAATTGACGTTTAGGAAGTCAGCTACACAGTGACAAGACAGAAAACTGCATGGCTGATGATTAGGCTAGGCAGGACACCCTTGAGGTAATATTTCCTGACAGGGTAACGGCACTTCTTCTCAGTGCTCTGCTTCCGCGAAACTAAGAGTTAAACATCTCGGCTTTTATTTCATCAAGACATGCGAGGAACTCTGTGAAAGTCTGAATTGTTATCATTTTATCGCCTCTTTTCGCCAATTTCCGTACAAATATTATTTACCACAATTTTTTGTTTAGCTTCCGTATACATACGCGGACGGACAGACAAAGTAGTAATAATCTTATAGAAAAGTGCGCTCGGGCTTAAAAATTAATGCAGTAAATAATGGATTCTTGCAATAAAATGTTTAACAAAAGTTCTGCTTCCATTTTCGGTTCAACCTTAAAGAAGTATGTAAATGTGTAAAACTCTATTCCAAAATTGTATGCAGATTTCTTTCTAAAGATGCATTATTAACAATCATTAGATTTTGTATTCTTACTTTATGTTGGTCTAATCGCATCATAATGTTTAGCTCTGTTACAGTATTCTACATTTTAAATTAATAAATATCTTTCAGCTGTATAAATTTTCTTCAATTGTGTTTTTAATATCTTTTCAAATCTCTACTGTTATATGTACATATAAAAAATATTAGTTTAATCGAGTGGGTGCACGCGCATAGGTAAATCTTAAGCGCTTTGAAACGCTTTCAACTAAGGCAACCATTTTTTTTTTAGTAAATTCGTGCACTTTTTTGATTTGAACCGTACTCTGTTGCGTTAAGTTTAATTTAATTTTTTATGTTTAAATGACATAAATAATTGCATTTGCTTTCTATTATTTTGTTATGATTGTTTGGTTTTATTTTGATGTCCTCTCATTTGTCGCTCTTATTTCTCCTCCATTTTCTTCGCTTTCTACTCGCAAGCTATTTTGCCATCAAAGCTGCTCAATGCTATGGCAAAAGCTTGCAGTGCACACAATGGATAACGGTAATCCATGGTGAATACATCCTCGGAGGTACGTCCAAATTGCATGACTATGTAGTCGGGATCAGAATCGTGTACGAGTTGAAAGTTCTTAACCGATGCCTGCGTAACGCGCCCATGAAAATTGAGTACATATGATTGTGTTTCATCATTCCAGACGGGCGTTTTGTTATGCAACTCCACTATGTTGTCCATATTCTAAAGCGAAGGAGTGTATCAAATGAAATTTGTTGGTAATAAAGTAATGCAGTATAAAGGACTCACCTTCACCTTCCACAAGTCAAGTATACCCTGCTGTTTGGGATCAGCCGAACTGATTTTTACGCGTTGGTCTTCCTCCGTCATGCCGGGCAGTATTACAGTCATGTTGCGTGGTCCTTTGAAACCTAGTATATTGGTATCCTAAGAAAATTACAAAATACGAAATGAAAGAATTGGTAAAAAGGGATTTTAAAATAAAACAAAAATTAGTGTGAAAGAAGTGACTAGAAAGAACTCCGGTAACCGAGGATGTCATACGATTTTACACGTACGGCTCCAAATTAGAAAACAGAGCATGAGGAGCGTATAATCGGAACAATTAAGAATACAAATGTCTTTCAGTCTACCAGATCATTGCAGTGCCGTTCAAGCCAAATACATACAAGAAGTCGAAAACAAGCTGTTGTCGCTAAAATATGTATATTNCAATTACGGCCATACATACAAGAAGTCGAAAACAAGCTGTTGTCGCTAAAATATGTATATTTATACTCAGACAGCCATGGCTCTTTTAAGACGCATAACTCTGTCACTAGAAATTCGGCAACAGTTGCCAACTGGCGCAAATCTGGTAAGGGTTCCGCAGTATAGGGACATACCAGGAAATGAGCAGGAAGACGAGCTTGTGATAGGTGGTACTTGCATTACACTTTCAGGGACCATTTCCATGAAGAACCCGTTACCAGATGGGACATATGGAGAACAAAAGAAATTCTCGTTCTCACTCACTGGTCATATCTTAATAGGAAAGCATGAGGAAGGCCTCGTGGTCCGCCACAATGACTACTGCAGGAGCTGCTACGGCAAAGAAGAGCCTGAACTAATCAGGAACTTACCCTGCGTTTGCCCTGCAAGATGCGAAAAAATACAGAAATTCCTGGGTGTAGAAGTGCAACTCCAAAGTTTAAAATAATGCAGCAGCTAAGTTTCGTGGATCAATGTGGAGTCACAATTGGTACCTGATTGGGCCTAGGTGTGTTGGCCTTCCTCCAAGTTCAGCATCCTCTTCAACCTACAGCCAGTGATCGGACTTGAAAAAAAAATCGTGTGGTAGAATCTGGAAAAAAATGTGGTAGATTTCGAAAAAATGTGATAGATCTCAGGTTTTGGATCAAAGTTTGTACGAAAATTAAAAAAATTCTGCAAGGTTTCACATAAATTGCAAACATTTTAATTAGAATCTAAAAAAATGTATTTTAGTATAATAAAGTGCAAGATTGAAGTTGCTAAAATTTGCGTTGAGTTTTGGCAATTTTTTTCCTTGACAGTGTAAAGCAGTTCCTTCCATATCAAGATATGTTTCGAACATATTTTGAAAGATTTCTGCAACCTTGCGGAGTGCTGCCAGCTTTTCTTTTTATTACATCACGATGTAGCGAACAAATGTGGCACGTTCCAGAAACCGCTACATGGGATTTGCCGATTTTGACAATTCCCTAGTAAAAGTAAACAACGCTTTAGAAACTTTAGATGCACTGAAATTTGCTAATAATTTCACAAAAATCGCCGTTTCTTTAACATTTTCGCTATTAATTATTTTTATAAATCATATATTTTGCAATTTAACACAACAAAACCACGTTTCCCGACGAAAATTGAATACTGAGAAAATTTAATATTTTACAGTTTATTTTATAATCCACAAAGCTTTCCATCAATTGGTGTTTTAAAAGCAGTATAACCCTGTTTTACGTTGTATGTAGCCATTTAATATGTAATATGTATGTGTTCGAGAAACACTGAACACTATTATCGAAGTCAATGCGAAAAAAAATTGAAATGTCGCACAGTTCTGCGGGTTTTGAATATCGCCTACATAATATATGCCAAGCACTAACGGAATCATCCAAAAATTCTGGAAAAGTAAAATGGAATCATAGCTCCATAGCCTCAGTGGTTCATAATGTCAAAGTTAAGATTTTTTTTTATAATTCTTACCGGTATTTTGCGTAAAATATGTTGGTGTAATTTTTGTGTTTGTACTCCTGCTATCGCCTAATGTGAATTCGCCTTGTGAGAAATTGTATATTTATATAAAAAAAATTAAAATGTATTTCCCGTAAATAAAACATTCAACAAAAAACCTATACCTACATAAAACTGGGCTCGAATTACGGTATCCGTTTTCGAATGAAACTCGATTCGAATCGAATGAAATAAAACGACAGTTGATTTTTCTCCTATTTACTTTGAATTGCAAAATAAACTACCAGCTATGGAAATATGTTTCGTTTGGAATACGTTTTTTGTAAGAGACTGCCAAACGAATCGTCTGCAAAATTCAAGCATTTCAAAACTAATTTTAATCAAACAGGCTGACTTCCAAAACGTACCAATACAATGTTTGGATACTGTTCTGCTGCAGTATTTAAACTGTTTCTATATGCAGAGTTGCGAAACATTGTAACCATATACATACATTGCATATTTTGAATATGCAAAAACAAACGAAGCATCAGCTTTGTTTCTGATGCGCTGATTACTCTAGCAATGCGTTTCGATACATTTTCGGATGCGTTTTGGAAAAGTATACATTGTCAACATTTTGTAGTTTGGCGTTACGGAATATTATACTTTATACCAGAGGTTCCCAAACTTTTTTTTCTCGTAGACCCCTTTCAAAAATTTACGGGTTTCGGTGGACCCCCTGCTGATACATTTCTAAATATTCCCAAAGCTCGTAAAAAAATGAAATGTGAAAATTAGATCTAACAATGTAAATTTGCATCGCGGGTGAATTCAAAAACTGAACTCAGAGTGGCCAAAATAAAAGTAAAATATTTTCTTGTGTTCTATTTATAAAAATAATGTGATTACACACTTGTAGGTTTTAAAAAATAGAGCTCGTAAATACATCAAAATACTCTCTCGCTCGGAGGAGTTATATTTTTTAAGAGCACTGCGGGCGCTAGCGTTATTTACTTTATCTTCACCATAAACTCATCAAATGTTCGGCTCACTCATGACTTTGTACGTGGAGTATATGTAAAATAGTTTATTTGTATTAATGACATCATTTTTATTTTTTATTGCTCCGAGTTTTAAAGTGAGGCGAAAAATATTTATCACATTTTTAAAACACAAAACTTAAAACATCAAAACGGCTAAGCTTTTTACGCCAAACTTTTAATTCAGAAATTGACAATAGAGAAAAGAA
>NW_016164198.1:5807-9591 GCF_001687245.7 Rhagoletis zephyria | reverse complement strand
ATACATACAAGAAGTCGAAAACAAGCTGTTGTCGCTAAAATATGTATATTTATACTCAGACAGCCATGGCTCTTTTAAGACGCATAACTCTGTCACTAGAAATTCGGCAACAGTTGCCAACTGGCGCAAATCTGGTAAGGGTTCCGCAGTATAGGGACATACCAGGAAATGAGCAGGAAGACGAGCTTGTGATAGGTGGTACTTGCATTACACTTTCAGGGACCATTTCCATGAAGAACCCGTTACCAGATGGGACATATGGAGAACAAAAGAAATTCTCGTTCTCACTCACTGGTCATATCTTAATAGGAAAGCATGAGGAAGGCCTCGTGGTCCGCCACAATGACTACTGCAGGAGCTGCTACGGCAAAGAAGAGCCTGAACTAATCAGGAACTTACCCTGCGTTTGCCCTGCAAGATGCGAAAAAATACAGAAATTCCTGGGTGTAGAAGTGCAACTCCAAAGTTTAAAATAATGCAGCAGCTAAGTTTCGTGGATCAATGTGGAGTCACAATTGGTACCTGATTGGGCCTAGGTGTGTTGGCCTTCCTCCAAGTTCAGCATCCTCTTCAACCTACAGCCAGTGATCGGACTTGAAAAAAAAATCGTGTGGTAGAATCTGGAAAAAAATGTGGTAGATTTCGAAAAAATGTGATAGATCTCAGGTTTTGGATCAAACTTTGTACAAAAATTAAAAAAATTCTGCAAGGTTTCACATAAATTGCAAACATTTTAATTAGAATCTAAAAAAATGTATTTTAGTATAATAAAGTGCAAGATTGAAGTTGCTAAAATTTGCGTTGAGTTTTGGCAATTTTTTTCCTTGACAGTGTAAAGCAGTTCCTTCCATATCAAGATATGTTTCGAACATATTTTGAAAGATTTCTGCAACCTTGCGGAGTGCTGCCAGCTTTTCTTTTTATTACATCACGATGTAGCGAACAAATGTGGCACGTTCCAGAAACCGCTACATGGGATTTGCCGATTTTGACAATTCCCTAGTAAAAGTAAACAACGCTTTAGAAACTTTAGATGCACTGAAATTTGCTAATAATTTCACAAAAATCGCCGTTTCTTTAACATTTTCGCTATTAATTATTTTTATAAATCATATATTTTGCAATTTAACACAACAAAACCACGTTTCCCGACGAAAATTGAATACTGAGAAAATTTAATATTTTACAGTTTATTTTATAATCCACAAAGCTTTCCATCAATTGGTGTTTTAAAAGCAGTATAACCCTGTTTTACGTTGTATGTAGCCATTTAATATGTAATATGTATGTGTTCGAGAAACACTGAACACTATTATCGAAGTCAATGCGAAAAAAAATTGAAATGTCGCACAGTTCTGCGGGTTTTGAATATCGCCTACATAATATATGCCAAGCACTAACGGAATCATCCAAAAATTCTGGAAAAGTAAAATGGAATCATAGCTCCATAGCCTCAGTGGTTCATAATGTCAAAGTTAAGATTTTTTTTTATAANGAAGGGTTGAACATAATGTATGCCAAGCACTAACGGAATCATCCAAAAATTCTGGAAAAGTAAAATGGAATCATAGTTCCATAGCCTCAGTGGTTCATAATGTCAAAGTTAAGATTTTTTTTTATAATTCTTACCGGTATTTTGCGTAAAATATGTTGGTGTAATTTTTGTGTTTGTACTCCTGCTATCGCCTAATGTGAATTCGCCTTGTGAGAAATTGTATATTTATATAAAAAAAATTAAAATGTATTTCCCGTAAATAAAACATTCAACAAAAAACCTATACCTACATAAAACTGGGCTCGAATTACGGTATCCGTTTTCGAATGAAACTCGATTCGAATCGAATGAAATAAAACGACAGTTGATTTTTCTCCTATTTACTTTGAATTGCAAAATAAACTACCAGCTATGGAAATATGTTTCGTTTGGAATACGTTTTTTGTAAGAGACTGCCAAACGAATCGTCTGCAAAATTCAAGCATTTCAAAACTAATTTTAATCAAACAGGCTGACTTCCAAAACGTACCAATACAATGTTTGGATACTGTTCTGCTGCAGTATTTAAACTGTTTCTATATGCAGAGTTGCGAAACATTGTAACCATATACATACATTGCATATTTTGAATATGCAAAAACAAACGAAGCATCAGCTTTGTTTCTGATGCGCTGATTACTCTAGCAATGCGTTTCGATACATTTTCGGATGCGTTTTGGAAAAGTATACATTGTCAACATTTTGTAGTTTGGCGTTACGGAATATTATACTTTATACCAGAGGTTCCCAAACTTTTTTTTCTCGTAGACCCCTTTCAAAAATTTACGGGTTTCGGTGGACCCCCTGCTGATACATTTCTAAATATTCCCAAAGCTCGTAAAAAAATGAAATGTGAAAATTAGATCTAACAATGTAAATTTGCATCGCGGGTGAATTCAAAAACTGAACTCAGAGTGGCCAAAATAAAAGTAAAATATTTTCTTGTGTTCTATTTATAAAAATAATGTGATTACACACTTGTAGGTTTTAAAAAATAGAGCTCGTAAATACATCAAAATACTCTCTCGCTCGGAGGAGTTATATTTTTTAAGAGCACTGCGGGCGCTAGCGTTATTTACTTTATCTTCACCATAAACTCATCAAATGTTCGGCTCACTCATGACTTTGTACGTGGAGTATATGTAAAATAGTTTATTTGTATTAATGACATCATTTTTATTTTTTATTGCTCCGAGTTTTAAAGTGAGGCGAAAAATATTTATCACATTTTTAAAACACAAAACTTAAAACATCAAAACGGCTAAGCTTTTTACGCCAAACTTTTAATTCAGAAATTGACAATAGAGAAAAGAACGAGTGTAAAAAAATCTATGACAAATAACCAAGCAAGCAAGAAGCACAAAAGGTGTTCCACCGTCTCATCTTCTTCAAGGCAAGATGGGCAAATAGACTTGTCATTTACGCCTATCACAGTGAGGTGTTTGTGCCAGTTGTCTGCAGTGTCGTCTGCTCAGTGAGAGCAAAAAATTAGATAGACCTTGTGAGATTGAGCAACATGAGTTTTGCCCACCTGCATCCCCTCGATGCCTCTCAGTCTTTGCTGAGCGAAGTATTCACCCTGTTTCTGATGGTGGCTTCGATTACCAAAGGTGGGAGTGCTAAAACTGGTTGCGGACCGGGGAGTGCCTGGTCTGAGCCAACTCTGGCCAAATGATCAGATGTCTCATAATCAGGTACTCCTGAGTGACCTGGCACCCAGAGTAAAACAACCTCGTTATGTTCACCACCATATTTTGGTCGAGACTTGCATTGCCGAACTAGTTTGGAAATACTAAAAACTCCTTCCTCTCCACCTATGTTCCACCACGTAGTCCATGGCTTTGAGTATTGCAATTACCTCAGCCTGGAAGACCGAAGCATATTCCCCTACAGAAAAGTGAAGGTTATCTCCATTAACTTTGAAAAAGACCTTATTTAAACACCTATAATTCAAAAGTTATGCAGCAAATCGATAAAATTTTTTTTTAAAGCTTCAACTATACGTCAATGAATCATATCCAAAAGCAACCAGATTGCTATAGTTTACAACAGTGAAAATAAAGCTAAATAACACAAAGGTTACCTGTTTTTTAGATTTGCCCATATGTTTTTGGTTGAATATTTTATTGACGTAAAATAAATTTTTTTGTTGCTTTATACTATGTCTCCATTGAGAGATTTATCCATTAAGATTTAATAAATCCAGTTGCTAAATCACAACCGTCTCCATTACCACAACGAGATATGTTT
>NW_016164198.1:0-5797 GCF_001687245.7 Rhagoletis zephyria | reverse complement strand
CACAAATGTCATTTGACTTATGGCATGTGAATTTGTGGTTGCCACATCCAACAAATTGTACTTATTGATCAATATTATTGAAGATTTGACGGAGATTTAACTTAAATCTACTGCCTTTCGAGATTTAATTTTATATGGTAAATCTCAAAAGATTTAACGTCAAATCTCGTCAAAGGGCTAAATCTTCATTAAATCTCACAATGGAGACATAGTATTATAAAGAAGTTCAAAAACAAAAATTCAACTAACAAATTGTATGCATAATGACACTAAGAATTACAACAAATACACCATTTTGACATTAAGAATAACCAAGGCTAAAATCCAGCTGCTCTGGTAACCCTCCCTTGCCTAAATTCGCCTTCATTTATCCTATATCAATAAGAACTATGTAATATTGTTTCGTAAAAAAAACTACCAACTTCTACCAATTTTTGTATGTAAACTCTACCACCATTATTTTTTCCATTCCCGTGCACTGTTTCTGCCTCTTTTTTCTTTCACTGGAAAATACACCTCGAACTAAAGTTTTAGCCAAATGCGCTACTAATTTGATTTACAGTCCGGCTGCACTGAAAATTATAGGGTATGCCACCTGATAATTATCGCAATATTGCAGTCTTATAGCTCTGTTGCTAATACTCAACTGGAAATCCACTGACCTGCTCCAGAAATCGCGCAGTAGTATGTGTAACTTTGTATACGTTCTATAAAACTATCTAACCTCTATACAACCCCCAAGTCCACTTACGTAAATGATAACTGCCAAGTCGTTCCGGGGGTTTTCTGTGCTATCCTTGCTGCCATTATCGAACACAGTAAACGAGGTACCGAACACATTTGAACGCAATTTGCCGCAGAAGCCCTCCGCGTTGCGCGATAAGTCTGTAGGATCGCAGCTGATAATGTAGTTGGATGTTTTACTCTTCTTTCGTTTGCGTCCTTAAGGCAGTGCAACATTGTTAAATATCCACTAACATTTATATTCATTTAACTTACCTCCCAAGAGGAATATTTTCTTTCCGTAATCCCGCTCCAAATGTAAATAGTAGATAGGAAACAGTCCACGATCCATACCCTTGCGGTCGCGGGTTATGCGGCACTTAAAGAGCACACCTTGCGACGCCGGCTGCATAACGAATTGCTCCATGTTGCCGACGACATCGCCTTCCGGTTCGCCGCTAGCGTCCACCGGCGAGGTCGTTTGTTGTGCACTGTTTGAGTAGTTGGCAGTGATGTTCGCAGAGCCGGACGAGTGGGCCGATGAGCTGCGCGGTGCATTGGTGGTGGCAACGATGCTGTGGTTCAAAGGCATTACGGGCGCTGCTTCCTCAATATTGCGATTCGCGTAATCGTCTTCGTCCAATGTGCTGCTGTCCCGGTCGTGGCTGTATGAGTGTTGTTGATGCTCTTGCATTTGTTGTTGTTGACGTTGTCTTTGCCTTTGTCCGTTGATGATGACGTGGTTGACAGGACTACTTTCGTCGTCTTCAAGCTCATGCGACGATATCTCCTCAATTAAATCTGTAAGCAAAGCAGAAATCACGGAGGAGTAAGTGAAATAATATATATGTATTGACTGTAAACTGCTCAATAATAACTTTCATCAAGCTTACCATCCTGATTGATGATGTGGCTCGTCCCATGAGCTGTCCGCGGGCGCCCATTGTTCGAATTACTGCCGCGCTGTCGGCCATTTGTGCTGACCATGCTGTTACTAGAAATGGCGGTGGTTGTTGTTGGTGAGGTGGTGGCGGTGCTGTTGCTTAATAATTGATCGGGATTGTGTGGTGAGCTGATGAACTGCATGGGACCATCGTAAGCATGCAGCTCGCGGCTATTGTCCGTTGATGTGCGCAGTCCGGACATAGGACGGGTTATTTGTAAGTCGCTGGCCTGCACCATTCCAGGAGAGGCGCGCTTTTGTCGTATATACGCTTCCATTAGCAGGCGCTACAATGAAAAGGAAAAGAGGAAAAGCGGTTCAATAAATAAAACTCAAGCGCATTCGCACATATGAAATATAGAGCTCAAAAGATAGTTACTCTACTACCAAACAGATTTCAGAACTACATATTTTTGCATGTACGCTTTAGGCATGAATCGTGGAATTTGAAATTTCGGCTAGTATGTTTTGCTCTCAGTGGAAAATTAACACATCACTTAAACCTACTAAGTATCTTGAATTTTACCCACAGTAGAATAGTTATTTATTTATTTTTTATCGCCCATTAGTCGAAATCTGAATCCAACTGGGTATAGTCGTTCTTCTGGGTATAGCTTGGTATCCAGCGCTCAAGATAACCGAAAACTCAATATAACTGCTAAAGAAATGGCGAAGAAAATTTCTTGTGTTAAATTTCCTTCTAAACTGTTTTGTGAAAAAGAGCACAAGGAAAACCCATGTTTGCAACATAAATATACGCCCGTTTCATTATTTCGTGAGGAAAGAGTGATGCAACAGGCTGCGAATTATCGTATGTAAAAATTGCTAGGGCATTTTTTTTTTTCTTGACCGTGCCCTTAAGTACTGGATACTAAGCTTAATTATGTAGTTACAGTTGCAAGAATTTACTCAATACCGATTCTTGCGTTCCTGTGAGTGTACGTGAGCAACCCTTGTGGAGTCTGAAGTTAGCATCGTCTCCTCATCAGCAGGTGCAGCTGAAAGCGGCTATTGTTTTGAAGCAGTTTCATGTATTATACATTTGAATCTTTATACATACATCCCTCGTCATCAATGGGCAAACTCGCCATGCGTCCCTGTGCTCCTAGCAGCGCGACGACAGTTTGGTGTCGAAAAGCTGCAGTCACATCGTACAGCCGAAAAATTTTACAAACTCCTCATTGCCTGATTATAAATGAGCGGTAAGATCCCATTTCTGAAGCACTTCATATAGCTGCTGAAGAAGTGGCATTCAAAGACACCCTGCAGCAATGGCGACGTGAGCTAGTATTGAGCTATAACAAAGTGAACGCCTAGAACCGAGGAGAGACATCTTTTCAAGAAGAGGTAAAGAGCGGCAGTAACAAGTGAGTGCGAAGAGGTTGAGATTGTGGCAAGCAGGAATGCTACTCGAAAGCACACACACGCAAGATTCAAGTGGCTTTAAGGCCAGTTTTAATTCCTGTCGAGAAGAAAATGGAAATCTAGCTACAGACGTCTAGAGAACACTTCTCAATGATAACACAGGTCATATGACGAAGAAGAACCCAATGTATGAAACTATCTTTCTTACACTCGACAAAGACGAGAAAAGAGCGAAAATAATATCGAGCCCTCGGCATGCCGGCTGAGCTCAGGACGCATGTATCAGCTGTTTAGCAAAATTTGGCCTGATGAATATATGAAGTAGAGTCCAACCGATTGGTACCGAAGAGGATGAAATGGCATACTGAACGACTTTTTAATAACAAGGTCATTAGAGCGGATTAAAAACATGAATTTTAGAATTCGAATTCGACGGGATGTGGAAAACTTGTACTTATAACCGTATCGAAATACACCACAAAAATTTCAGCCCGAGTTTGCTTCACCATTATCTGACAACACCGATAGAATTAGATTTTCTGGAAGATAATGCTTTATTGCTACTCACAGTGACAACAAGGTCTCGTTGTTTCTTTGGCAAATACCTTGAGTTTTGAAGCACTTCAAGCGACATCGCGAATCAGGAGGGAACATGTACTTTTAACAGGAAAGTCACTAATGCTTTTAAATTTGCCGAATGCCTTGGAGTCCTGTCATACAGCCGAAGAATCCACATTGACGCTGTCAGCCATATAAAGTGTCATTTAGGAACAACAACTTTCCTGACAAAATCTGCACTACAAGATCCTGACGGAATAGCATTGGAAATTTCATACAGGTACTTTTTACTGAGTTCTTTTTTCTCAAGAGATGGGAATTTTCAGAGACGGGAAATTGCTTTCCGATTGCTCCAGAAAATGTGTTAGGTCCAATAGTGGAACCATCAAGATGTTCCAATAGATGTCTGCGTGTAATGCCATTGCAATGGCCTGTTGCGTACGACTCTTATAGTCTGCATTTAGATGAGTGCCATCGCAACTAAGTGCGACAAGACTCTCAGTTCCGTTCCCACGAGCGTCGGGTCTACGTTGTCGGAACAACCCAGATTTTTATCTGGCCAGGGACTATCACTCCAGTAACACTTTGCAAATACACTTTGGGGAATCTGTATGCTGTTACAACAACAACAGACGCTCAATTCCAACGTTTTGTTCTAAAAATCCTAAATACATATATTGAACTTGCTCCCTGGACAAGAGAAATGTGCTCCTCTGTTTGTGTATGCTTATAAAATTTAGCCACTTCCTCAACCTAAACAACAGTATTTACTTTAAGGCTTACGAAATAAATACCTCGCATATTTTTAAGGACGTTATTGGATGCAACACATGAAGATCTCACCGTAGACCTAGGCCTTTCACCCCCCGGTTCACTTTTCACTTTTGGTTTCCATGGTTTTACTAAGGGCGGATAACTAATTTTCGGCTGAATTTTTTCCAGGCGAAACTCAGGGTAAGGCAGATTGCTTTTTAAAAATCTTTTCGGGAAAAACCATTTTTAAATAAATATTAAAAATTTTTTTGAAGAAAACTATTATTTTTGCAATAAAAAATAGTTAATTCGGAAAAAATAATTTTTGGGAATGAAGATTAAAAAAATAATTTTTTAGTTAAAAAATTCTTGGGTAATCAGTATTTTACTGGACAAAAATTAATTTAAAATTTTTACGAAAAAAATATTTTTAGTACCCTTATGCATGAAAAACTAATTTTTATTTTGAGGGAAAAGAATGCTTGGGAAAACATTTTTCTGAAAAAACTACTTTAAAAACCCCAAGAAAAAAAAATATTTTCTAGCATTTTTTTATAATAAATAAGTTGAAAAAAACAGTGCTTAGCTGAAACTAATAAAAAATTTTGGGAGCAAATTATTTTCTATATTGATTTTATTTATTAGAATTTGATTTTTTAGACATCGATTAATCACATTTTACAAATGATTTCATGATTTTCTAATTATAAGCTTAGGGTTAAGAATAAATTCTCTGCTCTTTTCGAAAATACATAGGGTGCGTTCAGAAATGCATCAAGCCAAAGCATCAGTCTCTCTTACTTCTAAACTATAACTGATAGAAATGCCTTATTTACGCAACTAAGTTCCAATTAGGCATTTAATCGGGGTTGCGCATATTGGCCATTTCCATCAATTATAGTTTAGAAATAAGGGCGTCTGATGCTTTGGCTTGATGCATTTCTGAACACACCCATAATCCTTTCGGTAACAATTTTAAAGTAAGCAGCTGGGATTGAAACCTTTTGATATACATACATATATCTAATCCATATTCAGCTACTATCTAAGCAGTTTCAATAAATGGAGTCTTAGGCGGGCATCGATCAGAATGGATGCCAACACTTTGTGCTAAGAGTGAAAGTTCGCCCCTCTAACCACTCGGCCACGACGGCCGATAGAATAAGAAACAAAAATGTGATCGCTAAATATTTTTTATCATCTAAGACTATTTTTTGAAAAAAGGTTCGAGTTCAAAATACAAATTTGTAGGTGGTTTCGACGCAGTCCACTGAATTGAGACAAGAAATTTTGATTGGAGTGATAGCGTTTAACACATTTTATGATCCGCTTGGGAAAGCCAAAACTTTTTTCCTAATGCTCCCCAAAATATACCAACACCATACTGTGTACAAGGGAACCCCATGCGAAATCCGTAAATGACGAAATCATGTCAGATATAATTAAAATAAATGA
>NW_016164197.1:4680-32792 GCF_001687245.7 Rhagoletis zephyria | reverse complement strand
AATAGTCGTTTATCTACTGCCAGTCGACATTCGCAATAGGGGTGATAAACTTAGGCTCTCTGCGCACTTGTCGTCCAATCATAGTTGCGTTATAGGGCGTTCGCACGTGGCGATTTTACATGCAACAAAAGTTGAATACGAAGTTGAATGAGAAGTTGAAAGTGAAAAAAGTTGCCATCCCTATTCAGACGAGGCGATTTTCGATTCAACACGAATCGTTATTTACATTATTGAAAATGAATTTAAATCGCAAAATTTTATCAATTGGCGTAAATTTGGTAAGCCAAGCGTTGGCAGAAGTACTTTTAGCGAAGCTGAAAGATAAAATAAGAGTAAAAAAGTAAAAGAGAAAAAAAGTATGTATACAGAATAGGGTTGGCATTTTTTGGTACAATTGTACTTGTTTGATACAATTTCATTTACAATATACTTTCCTACTACGCAGTACTTTTTAGTACAATTTTGTAATGAATACTAAAAATATATAGCTCTGAAAATTCACAGCAAGAAACTTTTGTATTCTCTTTTGTTCGTCTGTTCGTATTTACCTTTGTAAGTTTTGAAAAATGGCTTGAACGAACCAGTATAATATAGCCTAGGCAAATTTTTAAAGAAACTTTTCGATACTAAGTTTTATTAAAACAAAATGTCGAAGTCAGCTTCATATAGAAACAAAGTCTTCGTTAGTTATAAGAAGAGATTTTCTTAAATATAATACCTTTACGGCACTCACATATTGACAAGATTTTACTATTTATTTTATTATTCTTTAATTTTAATTATCTGTTTATAAAATATAATGTATTCTTTAAGAAAAACTGTATAAACCCAAGATTAAATCTTTGCGAAACATCCAAAAACCAACATAAATACTTTCGTATTTCGAGCTTTATTAATATTCTTTAGTTTTTAGCCCATTCAATTTTAGTATAATAAAGTGCAAGTTTAAAGTAGCTGGGACTTACCGTTGAACTTGGCAATTTTTTTTGTCGACGATGTCAGCCATTTTCTTCCATACGAAGTGTGTTCGACGATTTTTTTATATGGAGAAAATTAGCAACACCTTCATCAAAGAAATCTTAAAAAACTTAGTTATATTAAAATTTAATGGGCTAAAAAACCGCACGCTCAAAATAAATCTAGGAAATCGAATTAAAAAGCTCGAAATTTTTACTAAAGTTGGTTGGTTTTTTTTTAATGTTGCACAAACTTTGAACCTTGGATTTGTACGGCTTTTCTTAAAATATAAACCGTATTTTTACAAAAAATAATTAAAATTTAATAATATTAAGATAAATGGTAAAATCTTGTCGTAAAGGTTTGAGAAGCACTTGAAATGCTATAAAAATGTCAAATTTTAGTACTGAATCCAAAGAAAATGTCTCTTTTATCCATTAATAACAACTTAAATATGCTTTTTGTTAAGATGTATACCTGAAAATGTGTGCATACATATTTGCGTTAAATGCAGTACATGTGCACGTGGAATCAATTTGTAAAAGTGTAAAATACGTAAACGTATGTACATAAACAATAAAACTTTCTCATGAATACCATAAAATCATTGGTCTTGAAGGGAATGTACTAAGAAAATATATGAGCGAATTAAAAAGTGTATACAATTTATAGCCGAAAAGTACATTTTTTGTATAGATTTCGTACTGAAGGAACAATTTCATTCGCCAACACTGATACAGAATGTAAATAAACACAGGGTCGCAAGGAAAAAAAGTTGAACGAGCTCCAAGTTGGCTGGCGACCAACTTTGTTGAAAGCGATTAGTTGAAAGGTCGTTCGGACGAGGCGATTTTTGCTTTCAACTAAAAGTTGCCTGAAAAATCGCGGCGTGCGAAAGCCCTATTATCGTCTCGCCCTGAAATTCTGAACGAGCACATCCATTTCAAAGGAGATCTGCACACTTGGCGTTATCGGCTAGTTATCGGCAAATCGTAGAAGATGCAGAAACGGATAAGTACGGCACTGTCGTTTGCTAATCGTTGTGCACGCATTGTTTGTTTACATTTTATGGGGAAAATTACTGAAAAGGTGAATATTTGCAAAAAAGTTTGTATTTTTTGCATAAAATCTGTGGAAATTGTTAAAAAGTGGATAATTGCATTAAGATTCAATAAATGTGAGCGTTTAACTATAAAATATGACGAAATTGTAAAAAGTCTCTGTGTGCATGCACAAAACACTTTTCAGGAAAAGAAAAGAAGAGATATTACTGAAAAATGATGTCTAGAATTGTTGCAGCACAGTCTATATTTTAAAACATGCAAGTTTTTGTAAATATTGCGCGAAAATATCAACCAGAAAAACAGGAAATACCTGCTCCAAGTGAATTTTTAGACGCCAAATGAATTGAAACATCACGACCGAGTGAGCGAAAGTGTAGTCGTCATGTAATCGTTTCATCATAATTGTGACGATGAAGTAACTATGACTGGACGACCATGTGCAGAAAGTCTTACACCACCTAGTTTTAGTATACAAGTAAAGCAACATACTTGTCATACTGTA
Organism: Rhagoletis zephyria; assembly: GCF_001687245.7. Lineage (NCBI taxonomy): Eukaryota > Metazoa > Arthropoda > Insecta > Diptera > Tephritidae > Rhagoletis > Rhagoletis zephyria. The sequence continues at coordinate 30,269 of NW_016164197.1, read as the reverse complement.
TTCACATAATTTTGTAGAGCTGATTTCCCTGACAGCTAATGCTTGTTCGATATTAACGTACTAATTTAGTTAATTTGCTAATAAATAATAATAGATTTCGAATCGTTTTCCAGTCGTTCTCAAACCTTATAGGCGGCATACACGATGCGTCTGACTCGCGAGTCATTTGTGTACGTGTTGACTCGCCTACACACAGTTGAATCATTCAGAGTCATGCAGGTGTTACTAGCCCATATTTATTTTCACAAATACATCCAAAACGACTCGCGAGTCAGACCCACTGTGTATGCCACCTATTAATTTTCGATAAACTGACAGTTGTCCCTCTCTCGCACCGCTCCCTTAGCAGTGGCACAGTGTTGCTTCTTTGCAAATTTACATGGAAACAGTGTAGCTTTGGTGTGAAATAGAAGTATAAGATNCCATGATTCAATAATACAAGGTTCGATAAACTGACAGTTGTCTCTCTCGCACCGCTCCCTTAGCAGTGGCACAGTGTTGCTTCTTTGCAAATTTACATGGAAACAGTGTAGCTTTGGTGTGAAATAGAAGTATAAGATTTTGCGCAATATGTTTTTATGTATATGCATATGAAGCATATTTAACTGATGAAAACATAAACTGTTTTTAAATTGAATGTTTACATCAATCTCATAGTAGTCTTATTTTAATTTTGAATCATTTTGCAGTTTTTATACAGCTAAATAGCACATAAATTACGTAATTCACGTAGATATATCAATATTACGTTCAACATTTCGTTTAAAATACCAGATTTCCTGCAAATACATTAGAATTTACAAAAGGAGTTTCACTACTAATTGCCTACTTTGCGTACTGTTCTACTACCATTTTCGCACCAAGATATTTCATTCTTCCCCTTTCTCCGTCCTTCGTAAATGCAACCTTTTGTAAGGGAGTGTCAAACCGCCGCTGTCTAATTATCTAACCTTGTATTATTGAATCATGCAACGGCAGCAAGTCCGTTCTTAAAGCAGTTCAAAACGCTCTATCAAACTCAACCACCATAGCACATAGGGGTATTCGATTTAGGCGGCCTAAATTATTTTTATGAAATTTTTAACTCGAAATGCTTAGAAACGACGTATTGCGATATTTAAAACTCTAAATGTTTAAAATCAAGTAAATAGAGGGGAAGGATGTCCAAGTATTCCACCAAAAAAAAACGAAAAAAGGTGCTTAAAGTTCGACATCGATAAACTCCATGTTATCGAGGTCCCATTGTAGAAAAATTGAGACCTACGTGTTCGTATCGGCGAGGGGAAGCTTTATATCTAAGTTAGCACATTAAAAAGGTTGCCACCTGCTTAAAAATTAAATGCAATTAAGTTAACTGAATTACTACAATGTGGGTAACATTCGAAATGGGTTTGAAAAGGCTTTATTTCCAAGAAACGTGTAGGAGGGTTATCATCTTTTTAAAAATTAATTTATAAGGTTATAGTGTGAAACTATCTTAAATAGGGCTGCCACCTTTTAAATTTAAAATTAAATACAATGTATATAATAGGTTAAGTTAATTATAACAATATGAATATCATATATGGGCAAATCTAAAAAACAGGTAACCTTTGTGTTATTTAGCTTTATTTTCACTGTTGTAAACTTTATGAAGCTGGTTGCTTTTGACGCCTCAAAAAAAATTTGGACCAATTTGCTGCATAACTTTTGAATTATAGGTGTTTAAATTAAAAAAATAATGAAAACAAGTGAATTTTTTATGTAATTTTTAAAAGGGCACAATTAATTATGTCAAATTAGCTTCGATAAACATCGAAAGAGCTTTTTAGATTGATAACTGCTCGTTAGATTTCGAGTTTGATTGACTCTCTTGGTACGCGATTTAATATTTATGTGCCCGATTCGGTGATGAAGTAATTTGTTTAAGTACTTCAGATGCATCTCTCATTCCAGCTGACCGTAATTTTATTGTAGTAGCTAGAGTCAACTCTCCTGTATCGCTACAGTTCCGTAAATTTTCGGTTTTACGGCTCTTCGTTCTATCGCTGGACTCAACCAAAGGTTTGGTAGGCCGTCCTGGAAGACTGATCGTTTTTGGTATAGAAAAGGATCCTTTAAAGCATTCCTGATTATTTTTTATAAAAGTATCGGCTATTCTATGGGCTTCAGTCCACTTTTTTTTAATTGGCTTTTAAATTTCGCAAAACTATGTTTTACCACAGTTATTTCATTCTTGGAATAAATTTCCGACTTCAGTTCTTGTTTTTGGGTCGCATCTATCTTTGCATTCATTGAAGAAATATTGCAGCATTCGGAAACTCGTAAAATTTCTCCGCGAACTATGAACTTGACACACTGCGGATTTTTATTAAAGCTAGAATATCTTCGTGTTTTAAGAATTTTTAAGTGCACACGCGGTAGCAAATAAATATCTGATATTTGAGTGTTTAAGCCGTTTGTATTTTATGTACTGAAAATAATGAATGTCAAAACTGTTTTATGCAATGTCTAATATTTTTGATGTAATCAATTCGCGAATATTCGAGCCTACTCTGTATTCAAAAAATTCTTAGGATCTTATTGCCTTAAAAACTGAGTATTCAAAAACTTCTTACGATTTTGTTGCCTTAAAAACTTATTTGCATATTTTTACGAGAACTTACCGTCAAGCAGAGTTTTTTTTCTAAATGTACTGACAACTATGTATATTCTCTTCTGTAACTCTCCAAACTTTTCAATTCAACCCATCTTTAGCTAAGTCCGGGCTGTTTTGGGCAGGAAGAAGAAGACACTTACGATCCAATACGATCCAATTTTCGCTCTCTATTACCCATTTTGCTGAGTACGGGAATGATTTCTGGGCTATTTTGGGCACCCGCGGGATCCCGCGTTGCGTACGGGAAAGAACCTAAAATTGAAATTATGAGCAGTGTTGCCACAGACACGTTTTTTTCCTACCAGAATTACCAACCTACCAAATTTTTTTGGAGAATTTTAATATTTTTTCCAATTTCAAATTTATAAAAAATATAGATAAGACTAGCTTTTACCACGGGGTTTCACCCCACGTCTTTATACAAACACTAGCAGACTCGGCGAACTTCGTCCCGCCCAAAATTTTTATGTATTTTATTGAAACTTTTTGGTCCAACATTTTCACCAACAATTCACGTTTACGATTTTCATTGGCACATTTGTCTGCTAAGATTAAGGTTTGGTGGTAATTTGCCGCTTTAAATAACCTAAGGAAAGTGTTATATCCGTTCTTGAAATTCTCCAGTTGTGCGACATTTCATAACACGGTTATTCGCAAAGCGAAATAAATTTTTTCCTCGTCACTCCCTGGCGGCAACAATGACCCGGTTTTATAGTGAATGTCCTAGAAGCTTTACAGTATAGAAGGTGGCAATTTCAAAATGGGTGCGAATCATTGTTCTACAGAAATGTAATATACATATACTTATTTCAGACGAAATACCTTAAAAGTTTGAACGCATAATAATATTGGAAAATCACATCCATTGGGCCAATTGCAACGCAGGACCGTCGATATACTCAATGGTGCAACAGGTCGATTTAATCTGACCTTCACGGCCCCTTTTCTCACTTGGCTATTTTTAGTAATACCTCGACTTCAGCACCACTTGGCAGTACGTTTTTGCAATAGTATTGCATACATATTTAAAACATTAGCCAAATCGGATCATAAATAAGATTTTTAGTAATAACTCAACTACTGCGCCAACTGTCGGATTAAATTGTGAAACTAAACCATCCAGAGACCCACTCAAATACACAAAAAGTTTCGTTAAAATCCGTACAACCATTTAGGAGGATTTCACTCACAAACACACCTACAGAAGAATAAAAAAATTCATTCAAAGATAGCTAAAGGTCGGTAGGTATTGTAGGCCGCACACCCTTTCAAATAGCCCAAATTTTCTCCATGAGTATGGGCTTGGGACCGGTCTATTCGAAAAAATCTTATTATAGTCCGATTTGCTTAAAATTTAGTACGTAGGTAGCTTTTTAGCATATATGCCCAATGTTTTCCGGGAAGTGGTCCAGGGACCGATCTATTCGAAAAAATCGAATATACGGTCCGATTTGCTTAAGACTCGATGCGCAGGTAGATCTTTAGCATGTATTAGCACATGTGATAAATTTTTTCCGAGAAGTGGACCAGGGACCGATCTATTCCAAAAAATCGCATTTATGGTCCGATTTGCTTAAAATTCGGTATGTAAGTAGTTTTTTAGCAAATATTAGGATATATGGTCCATTTTTTCCGAGAAGTGGACCAGGGACTGATCTATTCGAAAAAATCGTATTTACGGTCCGATTTGCTTAAAATTCGGTACGTAGGTAGCTTTTTAGCATATATTAGCATATTTGATCCATTTTGTCTGAGAAGTGGACCAGGGACCGATCTGTTCGAAGAAATCGTATTCATGGTCCGATTTGCTTAAAATTCGGTACATAGGTAGCTTTTTCCCTGGATAAGCTTATAGATTCCTGTTTTCCAATTTTCATGCAATTTCGAATATAAATGGCTTTAAGTAACGACCATATCAAGGGGCGAATTCGTCACTAGGCAAGATTTTTTTTCGCCAATCAGAAACAACGGATACAGTCAAAATATATTTATAATATATAATATATCTCAACTAATTTATATTTAGAAAGCCGTTTGTTAGTTTTCGCAAGGCTCGAGAGCGGCTGAACCGATTTTTTTGAAACTGCCAAGGATGGTTTTAGAGTGAAAAAATCTATATGTAAAGCGGGCGTGGCACTTCCCATACAAACCGAATTTCTCATGCTACATATCTCTGAAAGTGTGCATGGTAGAGTTTTGGAAATTGGTATGGAGATATACGAAATCAATCGCATACCCTTGGAGAAAAATTTTAGCTATAGTAAAAAGGGGTGTGACATCTCCCATACAAACCGAATTTTTCATACTGCTTATCTCTGGAAATTTTTTGGTAGAGTTCTAGGGTTTTGTATGGAGATGTACGAAATAAATCGCATACTCTTGCAGAAAAATTGTGTAAAGTGAGAATGGGGAGAGCGAGCGAGCAGTCAGTCAAGTACGAACAGCGAGTCGGAACGGTTCAATAACCGGACATAGAATTGAATACTTTTAACTCTGTATCATATAATTTAATAATAAACATTCCATTTAATTGTTATACTACTAACCGGGGTACATCTTGACAGATTCAGAAGCGGGTATCGAGAACGCCTACAGGAGTTAAAAATTGTAAATAAATTTACAAAGGAAAACGGTGTATACAATACGGAGGTGCGTCACAAGAAAAACGAAATAAGCTGTGCAACATACCCAAAGCACATACGTACATATCTCGAAAGCGGTGGCGCAGCAGCAGAACACTCGACGTAAAGGAGAAGGTGTAAACGGAGCGAGTGAGGGGCACGTAAACGCACACACACGCTCACAACACCGACGCCATATGCGAAAGAAAAGAACGATCAAAAAGTGTAAGTGAGCAACGAAAGTGCAGCGGAATAGCACATAAACGCTCAAATTACCAACGGCGGGTACGCAGCAAACGACTCAACGAAGAAAGAGTAAACGGCAGCAACGACCGTGCAACGAGCAGGCACATACAGGGAAAAACAAACGCAAAACGAATTGACAACGACGCTCAACTACTGATGAGAAAAGAAAAGGGGTGATAGCAAGCAGTGCATATAGAAACATCGAGAATTAAGGGGAATTGCGGAAGAAGAAGATTTTAAAAGGAAAAAACGACACCAATGAACAAAGTAGGCTACGGAAGAAAAGGCTTGTGGTGTTTTTTTGAGGAAGAAGATTTTTTTGAAGTGGCAAGCAAGGAAAAGGTACAGGTCGCACGAGTACAGCAGCGAGGATGAAATTGGAAAATTTAAATGTGGCGCAATTAAACGCGCTATTGCGGAGGTATGAATTGGCGGTTAGTGGCAATAAAGCGCACAAAGTAGCAGCCCTTATGGAGGCGTTAGGAACGGACGAGGTCGAACTGCAGGAGGTATCATCGGTAGAACCATGGGAGCAGCCATTCAACCAGCTGCAAGAGCTTGTATTAAGTTTGGCGAACTCCGTAAAAGCTATCGAACTGGCGCTAAAGCCAGAAGCAGCGGCACGAAACAACGATGGAAATGAGTCGGTAAGAACGGGAGCAGCAACGGTGGGCGGAGTAGAGGCTCCTGAACCCTCACCGCAACGAGGCCTACCAGTGCAGATGATGCATACGCAAAGTGTATCAGAAGTAGTGGGAGTCCTTCCAGAGTTTGACCCGGTACGGAAAACAATGACAGCGCAGCAGTTCGTAACGAAAGTAGAGCAGTTACAACAAGTGTACCGTTGGAAAAACGAAACCGTGCTTTTAGCAGTTCAACACAAGCTGAAAGGAGTTGCCAAGAATTGGTTAGATGCGCAACCTGTGTTCAAATCGTGGGCGGAATTTGTCCAAATGTTATTGAAGGACTTTCCGTATACAGTGACATCAGCAGACGTTCATCGGGAGTTGGCAGCACGACGGCGTAAACCAAACGAGACACTCATAGAATATTTTTATGAAATGCTGGCGATAGGAAGGCGTGGCGCCATTGATGAGGAATCAGTAAATTCCTACGTTATCAACGGCTTAAACGACATTACGCTCACGCGAACGTTATGGGCAATGAATGTGCGAACAAGCAACGAACTAAGGCAGTCCCTGGAAAGTACGCGTGCGACGACCCAAGGGTATGGACAACGTGTCACTCCAAGTACTAACTCATCCGATGTAAGCCCGGTTCCGGTTGAAGAAAAAGGCAAACGTGTTAAATGTTACAATTGCAACGGATTCGGACATATAGCGGCAAAATGTCCACAACCTTCGAAGAAACCACGATGCAGTAAATGTTCAAAGGTTGGACATGAGACAAAGAAGTGCACAGCGGAATCAGAAGTGATGGTTGCTAAGATCGACAGCAACATAAGTGAGCAAAAGTGTGTTCCGCCAAACGTCGAAGAAGTCGAAGGTGAAGGGGTAAGGTATCAAGCTTTAATAGATACCGGCAGCGATCACTCGCTAATAAGGCAGTCAGCTACTATGGCTGACGCACAGACGGAGCCGACGTATCAACGGTTGCAAGGGTTTGGTGGTTCAATTGTTGAGGTAACACGAATTGTAAAAATGCGAATCAAGTTTGGCGACAAGGTCATTGAGGCAAATCTGTACGAGGTCCCGAACAACATGCTCAATTATGATCTGTTGCTTGGAAGAGATGTGCTGTGCGGGCAGGATAAACGGTTGATCATTGACGCAGGGTCCATGATGCTGCAAATTAAAACCACGAACCAGTTTAACGTTAATAAAGATCTGAAAGAGGACGAAAGGCAGAAGGTACAAAAACTGTTAGCGGATTACGATGTCTGTTTCGCAGAGGGTATTTCCACGCTGGGCAGATGCAAGACAACGTTGATGAACATTGAGGTTGCTACTCCAGGTCCGATTGTAGGTAAACGGTACCAAGTACCATTCGCGAAGCAGCAAGAGCTATCAACGATATTGAAGGAGCTATTGGCTAACGACATTATTCGGCCCAGTGTATTACCCCATGCAGCATCCGTAGTTCTGATAACAAAGGCCAACGGCGAGAGCAGAATGTGCATAGATTATCGCGCGTTAAATGCGGTAACCGTGCGGAAACATTTTCCGATGCCAGTGGTTGAAGAACAATTGTCAAAGTTAAGTGGCGGGCGATTTTTCACAACGTTAGACATGACCAGCGGGTATTATCAGATACCCATAGAAGAAGAGTGCAAGAAATTCACAGCATTCTTCACACACGAAGGCTTGTATGAATTCAATGTAATGCCATTCGGTTTAGTAAACGCGCCGATGGTATTCCAAGAGATGGTCATACGAACGATATCAACACTCAAAGCACGAAACAAGGTCGTTAGCTACGTCGACGAGCTAATTATAGCCACATCGTCGTACGAAGATGGTATTACGGTACTACAAGAGGTTTTGGAATCGGTGAAGCGAGACGGTCTGACATTGCAGCCTTCTAAGTGCGTGTTCCTCTCCAGTGAAGTCAGCTTCTTAGGACACGAGATTTCCAGAGCGGGTATAGCACCAGGAGAGGCGAAGACGTGGTGTATTAAAGAGTTCTCACAGCCAACAAACGTAACTCAGGTAAGGCAATTCCTGGGATTAACTGGATTCTTCCGAAAATTTGTAGGGGATACAGTCAGATTGCAACCCCATTAACCACGCTATTGAGGAAGGACGTTAGCTTCCAATGGGCAACACCACAGCAGGAAGCGTTCACGAAATTGAAAGAGGCTATAACCAGTAAGCCGGTACTGACTTTGTACGACCCTCACAAAGAGCACGATGTACATACGGATGCCAGTCACGTAGGACTATCCGGAATTCTGTTCCAGCGCGAAGACGACGGGGAAAAACCAGTTTTCTTCTACAGCCGCCAGTGTAGCGAAGTAGAAGCACGGTTTCCAAGTCACGAGCTGGAAGTACTTGCGATAGTCGAAACGTTAACCCGATTTCGCATGTATCTTCTCGGCAAGCCATTCACTGTGGTAACCAACTGTAACGCTATCGTTACCACAAAAGCAACAACACCACTACTCCCGCGATTGCTAGATGGTGGTTGAGACTGCAGGAGTACGACTTTAAGACTGTTCATCGGCAAGGCCATAAAATGCAGCATGTCGACGGGATGAGCCGAGCACCTAGCTTACCGCCAAGTAAGTGTCAAACGGTAGCCGAAAGCATTTTAGCTGTCACCACTGAAGGTAGCAGCGATTGGGTATTCTTGATGCAAATGCAAGATCAGAAATTGCAAGAAATCGCAACAACGTTAAAGTCAACATCCACATCCGCAAAGCAAAATCAACAAGATTACGAGCTACACAGAGGAAGGTTATATCGCAAGATTAATGGCAAGCGGCGTTTGGTAATTCCTCAAACGATAAGATGGCGAATTACGAAAGCATGCCATGATGACTCAGGGCATTTCGGCATTGAGAAGACTCTGCAGCGGATTCAGCGAGACTTTTGGTTTCATCGAATGAGGCGGTACGTTAAGAGTTATATAGCGGCGTGCCCATAGTGCTGCATCTACAAGGTTCGGGGAGGCAAGGCCGAGGGGCGGATGCACTTAAGAGAGATTATCCCAATACCATTCCGATCATTGCACATCGACCATTTGGGACCGTTCCCCAAAAGTAAGAAAGGGAATCAGCACATCATTGTTTTGGCCTGCGCCTTTTCCAAATAAGTAATTTTGAAAGCTGTACGAAACAGCAAATCAGCACCAGTAATTAGCATGCTACGAGAGGTGATGACCACGTTTGGTCAACCGGTTCAACTCACAACCGATCGCGGAACAGCATTCACCTCCAAAGACTTCGAAACATTTTTACAAGCTCACGACGTACAACACATAAAAATAGCCGTAAGGAAACCGCGAGGCAACGGTCAAGCAGAACGGGTCAATAAGACTATTTTACCAGCTATACGATCGACGATGAAGACTACGAAAGAGTGGGACGTAACGTAGTCTCAACTCTCAGCCAAATGCGACTACGAAGATGAGTCCGAACGAAATCATTTTCAACTACAACTTACGAGACTACAGTCAAAACCGGTTGATCCAGGCACTTCACGACGAACCGGATCCGCAAGATGAGAACAAGCGAGATGAGTTACTTACTCGAGCAAAAGAGAATATCGAAGCAGCACAATCGAAATGGCAACAACGATTTAATGAACGTCATCAACAACCGACACGGTACAATGAAGGTGAGCTAGTGATGATCAGCAATGTGTCGACAGCCACGGGAGAGACCCACAAACTAGACGCCAAATACAAAGGTCCATATGTGGTCACCAAGATATTGGACCATGACCGGTATATTGTCGAGGACATACCGGATGCACCGGTGACCCAGCGACGGTACTGTAGTGTACTATCCAGTGAACACATGAAACGGTGGTGTCAGCTTAACCCACAACTCGAGGTAGACGACAGCGACGGCAGTTCGTCAGATGCCTAACCGAGGTCGGTTAGTGATAGTCAGGAGAGACCGAGCTGTAAAGTGAGAATGGGGAGAGCGAGCGAGCAGTCATTCAAGTACGAACAGCGAGTCGGAACGGTTCAATAACCGGACATTGAATTGNGTATTAAAAATGGACAAAATCGGACAATAACTACGCCTACCTCCCATATAACGGTAGTATTCCCAAATACGAAAATACGGATATTTTAGTAACTACTGTAAAGTGAGAATGGGGAGAGCGAGCGAGCAGTCAGTCAAGTACGAACAGCGAGTCGGAACGGTTCAATAACCGGACATTGAATTGAATACTTTTAACTCTGTATCATATAATTTAATAATAAACATTCCATTTAATTGTTATACTACTACCCGGGGTACATCTTGACAATTGGAACTATTGGAAAAGGGGGCGTGGCATCTTCCATACAAACCGAATTTTTCATACTGCCTATCTTTGGAAGTGTTCATGGTAGAGTTCTGGATATTGGTATGAAGATATACGAAATCAATCGCATACTCATGAAGAAATAGGGCAGCTGTTGGAAAGGGGGGCGTGGCTCCTCCCATATAAATCGAATTTTTATACTGCATATCTCTGAAAGTATTCATGGTACAGTACTGGAACTTCGTATGGAGATATGTATATAGTTGAAATCAAGCCCATACTCATATACTTTAGCTATCTTTGAATGAATTTTCTTATTTTTCTGTAGGTGTGTTTGTGAGTGAAATGCTCTTAAATGGTTGTACGGATTTTAANAATGATTCGCACCCATTTTGAAATTGCCACCTACTATACTGTAAAGCTTCTAGGACATTCACTATAAAACCGGGTCATTGTTGCCGCCAGGGAGTGACGAGGAAAAAATTTATTTCGCTTTGCGAATAACCGTGCTATGAAATGCCGCACAACTGGAGAATTTCAAGAACGGATATAACACTTTCCTTAGGTTATTTAAAGCGGCAAATGACCACCAAACCTTAATCTTAGCAGACAAATGTGCCAATGAAAATCGTAAACGTGAATTGTTGGTGAAAAGGTTGGACCAAAAAGTTTCAATAAAATACATACAAATTTTGGGCGGGACGAAGTTCGCCGGGTCTGCTAGTATAATTAGTATAGATGAAAAATACTTTATGTATTAGTAGCTCTAATTTTACTATAGCCGTGATAGCAGCATATGGTAGGACGGCTGTATAGTATGGTAGACAGCTGTATTTTTTGGCACTGCAGATGTTTTTATTTAGGATAAAATATCTCCAATAAGTTATATAATAGAAGAAATAATATCCAACTTCTTACGAATAATAACTCTTATATGATTTCACAGCATTTTTTAATAATTCAAAGTATCTATTAACATATTCAATTTTCTCTTATTTGAGACTGAAAGTGAGAATGTATTTGTGATAAAAAACTTGATTGAACTTCTAAAAAACCCCCTAAAGGGAATATAAATACTCTTAACTTCATAAAACATACCCGAGCCCGAATTTAAAATAATTTTAAACTTACACCACCTAGTTTTAGTATACAAGTACAGCATAAAACGTATTACTGAAGAACATACTAGTCATACTGTATTAACATACCCCCTTATTCTAGAACCCGGATTTTCGTAATTCGTAATTCGTAGCTACGCTACAAAAGATACAAATAGTAATACAAATAAGGATACAAATGTTGTAATAAAGACACAAATAAAGATACAAATAAAGATGCAAATAGGGATACAAATGTTGTAATAGGGATACAAATGTTGTAATAAAGATAAAAAGATATAAATAAAGATACAAATTACAATACAAATGTTGTAATAAAGTCACAAATAAAGATACAAATGTTGTAATAAAGATGCAAATAAAGATATAAATAAAAATAAACAAATAAAGATACACATGCTGCAACCCTTGCGGAAACATGTGCAGCATTGCCAGCTACCATTGGTTTTGCAAGACAGCTGAATGAAGGAAAACAAAGTGGAAAGATGTTAAAAAAACACTCGTGGAGCGCTTATTTATAGTAAAATGGTTTGATTTTATACATTTTGAAGGAAACGATGGATTCTATTGCATTGCAATTATAGCAGCGAAATAGGAGAGCGCTATGGGAATGATTTCACAACGCTATGCGGAGCTGTCGGGCATAGTAACCATAGGCGCATCTATGTCAGCTTCTGGTTGAATTGTTGAACCCCAAGCCACAACTCCTCCTATGCCTGAAGAACTGGTTCTCAATCCAGTTAATGCAATAACAGCTTCTTCCAAGCCAATTAAAACCTGCACTTTGTTAGGTCCACCACCTGTTGCGCTCGCTTCTGCCTTCGGCCGCGCTTAGGGATTATAGACCTTACTAAGCAGAGTTTTCCTTTCTGTGTTGCCGGAGAAGAGGGGCTTGTGCATGTCAAAGCTATACAACATTTCTTGTGCATATCACACCGGCTACGCCATCCACAGTATTTTTGCGCAGAACCCACATCGAAATTTGCAAAAGAAGTGCATAGTGCAAACCGAATTTATTAATAAGCTAGTGGTCGGAAAATTGAAAATTTACTTAAAATAAAAGTTTAATCCTTTGGTTACACGTGTATGTTAAAGTATTTGGATTCGGGTTATGCGTTTGGACACAACAACCGAAAATCATTGTACAAATAATTAAACCGCACCCAAGTTTCTTGATAAGGGGCATCAAAGATCCTTTTTGCTTGTTTATATAAAGCACTGAAAAAAATTTACGTATATGCGAAAGGCAAATTTGTCTGTTTAAATGTACAACACTAAGGGCCGGTTACTCAATGTCAAACATCGTTTAAACATCATTATCGACGTGTTCGGCTCCATGCAAATAACATGGAGTCGGTAACGTCAATAACGATGTTTTACCGGAGACTAGTGTTAACCAGACATTGAGTAACCGGCCCTTATATTTCCTGCAAACACACATCGATTTACATCTTTTATCTCGCCTCCGACACAGAATTGTTTTCGTACAAAATTGAGCAAAAAAGCTTACTCGTCCGTTTTCAGGCATGTCATTGTTACGACTTTCGAAAGTTCGAAAATACGATTCGGATTGCAGCATACTATTTCTACAATTCGTAGCAAATTCCGAATACGAAAGGGTTGCAGAATAGGGGTGTACATCTCTTATCTCGCCTCCGACACAAAATTGCTTTCATACAAAATTACACAAAAAAGCTTATTCGTTCGCTTTTAGGCACGCCATTCCGTGTTGCCGTTTTGATCCATATACATACTTCAAAACTGATACGTGTTTGTGCAAAATTTCGGAAGATACTTTATTTTTCGCTGATTTCTTTTTTTTAGGAAATAAAGCCCATCGGCGTTATTGCACTATACCAGAAATATGACGTTGGAGATTTAGTAGCTATCGATCATGTAACAAGTGTAACGGGGGAATCACATAAGTTGGATCTGTTATTTAAAGGCCCATATGTTGTTACAAAAGTTCTCGACTATGATCGTTATCTGGTTGAAGATTTGCCAGATACAAAGAAAACTCATCGACGGTATTTAATATATTTAGTGTAGAACACATGCAACCATGAGTTAGTTGATGATGCGAGAGTTAGATGATGATGCTGAGTTGTCCTTGCATGACGAGCTGTCACGGACAGAAAACAAGTATAGGCATGGGTTGAAGAACTTGTTTGAAAAAAGCATTTATAGTAGTATAAGTTTTGTTCGTAATAATTTTTCATTATTGTCGATGTAATTGTTAACGAAGGAGATCGAATAAAAATTACTTTTTGGAAATGTAGAATACAACTTAAAATTATATAAACTAAAATCCTTGATACAAATATTTAAAGGTAAAACGGTTCGCTCAATTTGTCGGTCATCATTTATGTTTTTAAGTTTGTCTACTTTATAAAATTGAAATTATGAGCAGTGTTGCCAGAGACATATTTTTTTCCCAACCAGGATTACTTTCCATAACCAACCAAAACCTACCAAAATTTTTTTGAGAATTTTAATATTTTTTTCAATTTCAAATTTATTAAAAATATATATAGATAAGACTAGCTTTTACCCGCGGGTTTCACCCCACGTCTTTATACAAACATGAAAAATACTTTATATGAAGATATTATACTCTCTTTCTGCTCTAATTTTACTAAATATAGCCGCATATGGTACGACAGCTGTATAACTTGGGTGGTATGGAATAATTTTTTAGCACTGCAGGTGTTTTTATTTAGGATAAAATATATCAGATAAATTATATAATAGAAAAAATAATATCCAATTTCTTGCGAATAATAATCTAATACGATTTCACAGCATTTTTTTAATATTTCAAAGTATCTATTAACATAAATGCATTTTCCAATACAATTATCATACATTTAATTTTCGATAAAGTTTCGGGTTTTACTTTAAGGCATTCTTGTTTTTTGTCATTGCAAAAGCTAAGCAGTCATGTGACTTTTGGTTCCGAAGTTATGGCTGATAAAAGATTCCACGCCTATATTATAAACCTTACTATAAGCACCTACCATTGATATGTTTGCATACCAAATTTCAATTTTATGTGGCTTATGGGTCCGAAGTTATGGCTGATTAAAAATTCTACGACTATGAGCTATGCCACGCCCCCTCCTACAAAGTTATTTATTAATACCTTACTATAAGCATCTACCATAGATTTGTCTGCCTACCAAATTTAAAGTTAATGTGACGTTAATTTGTAGTGTGATGTCAGGTAGCCAGTAAGAGTTCCAGGTGTCTTTCGGAGTTCCTCCGGAAAGGAGTTATGAATCTCTTTGATTGTCTTATTCCCTTTGACTTCGCCCAGTGAGCATAAATCTGAGAGTATTCCCAGCTAGCTCCTGCGTGGGTCTGCAGTGTATCCTTTATGTAGATGTACCACAGAATAACTCGGGACGATGCAAGCGCATTTTGTCTTAACGCTTTCCGAGACAGTAAGCCCTTTCGTTACCTTAAAACCCTTCATGTCCCGGAACCCACCACAGCGTTACGCTATTGTGTGCTTACAGGTGGTTCAAGAGTTCACTAGCCTTGATGCTGTTTTATAAGAGTCTAAGGCCTTTAACGCTGCCTGAATATCCGAAATAAAATGTATTCTGTCATCATTTGCTTTCTACGATAATATTCGCAAACACAGACTTTGATTGCGAAAACCTCCGCCTGGAATATAATTGGGTGCGAGCCCATTGGCTGCACTTGATAGTAGTTGGTTGAATAAGGAAAATGAATTAGCAACAAGAGTTTACGGGATGTACATAGCTCAGTGGTTGACGCTTCTGACTTTGAACATCGAATTCGCAGGTTCGATCCCTGCTGAAGTCTAGAAAAAGAAGTCTGATGAGGAGATGTGGTGATCTCCGAAATAGTGCTATAACTTCTACCGCTTAGACTTTGTTGCTTTTTCAATTTTTCCTAATAAACAATCGTGGTACAAAGCTCAATAAAAATATTAAAAATAAAATGTTAACAAGCCACAATAACATTGACAAATACATAGTTTAGGAAGAGCCTGCCTGAAACTATACAAAAAAGCAAATAAGCAAATGGATGTATAGAATTGACAACAACAACCACGCTGTCGAGTTTAAATAGCGGCAAATCAGCTGCACTTGATAGTAGTTGGTTGAATAAGGAAAATGAATTAGCAACAAGAGTTTACGGGATGTACATAGCTCAGTGGTTAACGCTTCTGACTTTGAACATCGAATTCGCAGGTTCGATCCCTGCTGAAGTCTAGAAAAAGAAGTCTGATGAGGAGATGTGGTGATCTCCGAAATAGTGCTATAACTTCTACCGCTTAGACTTTGTTGCTTTTTCAATTTTTCCTAATAAACAATAGGGTACAAAGCTCAATAAAAATATTAAAAATAAAATGTTAACAAGCCACAATAACATTGACAAACAAAAATACAAATGTTGTAATAAAGATACAAATAATGATATATATAAAAATACAAATAAAGATACACATGCTGCAACCCTTGCGGAAACATGTGCAGCATTGCCAGCTACCATTGGTTTTACAAGACAGCTGAATGAAGGAAAACAAAGTGGAAAGAAATTAAAAAACACTCATGAAGTGCTTATTTATAGTAAAATGGTTTGATTTTATATATTTTGAAGGAAACGATGGATTCTATTGCATTGTAATTATAGCAGCGAAATAGGAGCGCGCTATGCGGAGCTGTCGGGCATAGTAACCATAGGCGCATCTATGTCAGCTTCTGGTTGAATTGTTGAACCCCAAGCCACAACTCCTCCTATGCCTGAAGAACTGGTTCTCAATCCAGTTAATGCAATAACAGCTTCTTTCAAGCTAATGAAAACATGCACTTTGTTAGGTGCACCACATGTTGCGCTCGCTTTTGCCTTCGGCCGCTCTTAGGGATTATAAACTTTACTAAGTAGAGTTCTCCTTTCGTTGTTGCCGGAGAAGAGGGGCTTCCGCATGTCAAAGCTATACAACATTTCTTGTGCATATCAATCCGGCTACGCCATCCACAGTATTTTTGCGCAGAACCCACATCAAAATTTGCAAAAAAAGTGCATAGTGCAAACGAATTTATTAATAAGCTAGTGGTTGGAAAATTGAGAATTTACTTAAAATAAAAGTGTCAAGTACTAGAAAATGCAACCCTGCAATCTCAACTGCTTAACATCAACACGACACCTGACGAAGATACAAAACGGACAGTTGAAACAAGGAGGTGTATGTAATCGGACGCGGACGGGACGCGATCTTGTGCTGTACAATAATTAACATTTGAAAAACTGAATAAATTGATATAACCGAACACCGCTGTGTTTAAATCATTCGAAATATCTTGGCAATTCTCAGAAAGTGGGACAAAACAGAACCTAAGTGCGATTTCAAAGCGTCATATTCGTGTCAAATCGAAATGGAGAACATAAGTGATTTAACTGTCGCAGAATTGCGTCAGCGCTTGTGCGAATTAGGACTGTCCACTGCCGGTAACTAGGCAAAGCTTGTCGAAAGGCTATGTGCGCAACGATTTAACGAGAGTTTCGAAAGTGCTATAAACGTAAGTGTTGAACGCCGGTTGCGCGAATTAGAATGCACAATCAACTCATTACGCAGTGAATCGATTGTACAAGTGAATTGTACCAATTCAAGAGAAGTGCAGGAAATGGTGACAGGTAACCATTTTCCCGAAGCAGCCATTGCATCATCACCAAAGCAGGATGATGTGGAAGCGAAGCTATCGTTATGCCAAGCTACCAGAATGTTCGGTACAGCGCCTATCGATGGTGAAATTCGTGAGACGCGTCGAAATTTTAATTTCGAAGTGGCGCCGACAGTTGGAGAAGGGGAAGGGCTGGCGACGACGTGCCAACCTTCTTACTCTAATGCGGCACCGACGTTCGAGTTCGAGCGACGAGTGTTTTTCCTCTTTCTTGTGCACATGCGCAGCAAGCGGTCGGCTACAATGAACCAGCGACAACAAGCTATATGTTTGGCTCAACAAGGGCGCCCATGTATTGCCCGTACAGCGTAGAAACAACAATGCCACGACACAACACGAATGTTTTGTCGATGCCGCATCTGCAGTGTATGTAGACTGGGAACAGTTTGTTAATGACTTTTTACGTTAATTTCCCGCGAAAGCAAATATTGCAGAGATTCATATGAAACTCATGAATATGCGTCGCATGCTAAACGAAACTCCGGAGTCTGTTTATTATGCATTGGACGATCAGTCAATCATCAAGTACGCAATTAATGGACTTAACGATATTGATATGCGACGCAGCTTATCAGTTAAACAATACGAAAATTGTTATGAACTTTTAAAATCTATTGTCAACTATTGTGAGTATAATTCGTATAAAACTAATAGGACGGTTAAGCAAACTACACAAGGTGATGTTGTGAACAAAGCTGCGGATCAGTCAAACAAAAACAAAAATCTAAACGTAGGTTCGAATGTTGTATGTTTTAATTGCCGTAAGACTGGGCATATATTGCGAAACTGAGATGAACCACAAAAACGTTTAAAATGCGGTAAATCTAATTAAAGTGGTCATAGTGCAGAAGAATGCAAACAAGCGCCGCAGCTGCCAAAAGCTGCATGTAATGCAATCGAGGTAACAAAAGAGCAAATGTACATAAAAAATATTGAAGTAAATGGTGTACACGCCGAAGCATTAATAGATTCTGGTAGTGCCCGTTCGCTGGTAAAAAAAAGAGTTTGCCGATAATTTAAACCAGAATATGAAAGAAAAATGTTTTGTTCGTTTGCGAGGTTTTTTAGGAAGCAAATATGAATGTTTTGAACAAATTAAAGCTAACATTCTTATAGACGAAGTTCGAATTGATACCCAATTACCTGTTCTGGACAGTAACAAAATCAATTACAGTGCTCTCATTGGTAAAGACGTGTTGTGCTCACATGGTAATCGCTTTATAATTGAAGGCGAGGATTGTTGGATGCAGTCTCATGTGAATGTAGTGGAACATGTGTTAGAGGGAAAAGATAACGAAGAGTTAAATAAAATATTATTACGTTATGAAAGTCGATTTAGTACGCTTGGAAAAGCGAAAATTACTAAAATGTGTATAAAGCTTGAAGATCATACTCCGATAAATGCCAAGCCGTACCGCTTACCATTCGCGAAAAGACCAATTTTAGACGATATTATTTGTGACTTATTGGCAAAAGACGTTATACGTGTGTCGGAGTCCGCGTATGCAGCAACAGTAGTGCTCGTCGAGAAAAAGAATAGTGAGCACCGACTATGTGTTGACTATAGACAATTGAACCGTGTGACCGTGAAACAACCATTCCCAATGCCAGTGATGGATGAATTGTTTAGGTCGCATGCCGGAAGTGAGTATTATTCGACGTTAGACTTTAACATGGGGTATCATCAGATTGAGCTCGATGATGGTAGCAAACAGTATACCGCGTTCGTGACCAATAGTGGGCACTATGAGTACAACCGTATGCCATTCGGTTTGGTTAATGCGCCGTCCGTATTTCAGGACATGATGAACAAGATAGTGAATAAAATGAAACCGTATCGAGTCGATCGCATATTTAGATGACGTGGTAATTCCAAGTCGTACAGTAAATGAGGGGTTATTGTTTTTGGAACGATTTCTAAGCCTATTAGAAGAATGTG
The DNA here is from genome assembly GCF_001687245.7 of Rhagoletis zephyria. Taxonomy (NCBI): domain Eukaryota; kingdom Metazoa; phylum Arthropoda; class Insecta; order Diptera; family Tephritidae; genus Rhagoletis; species Rhagoletis zephyria. The sequence continues at coordinate 11,053 of NW_016164197.1, read as the reverse complement.
GTATAACTCTGCGTTACAGTAAATGCAATTTTATGTCTACTGAAATTAAATTTCTTGGTCATCGAATAAACAGTGATGGTATTTCCCTGGGCGAATCGAAGGTAAAGGCAATACAAAGCTTTAAGAAGCCAACAACGGTAACAGAAGTTCGACGTTTTCTGGGTTTGAGCGGATTTTTCCGGAAATTTGTACAAAATTATGCGTTAATTGCGCGCCCAATAACTAATCTGACAAGAAAAGATGCAGCCAATAATTTTGCTTGGGGTGATGAGTATGATGCAGCATTTCAGACCCTGATTGATGCACTCAGCGACGAACCAGTACTAACATTGTATGACTTTGAGGCAGTAAACGAGGTACACACTGATGCTAGTGGTGTAGGTCTAGCCGCGGTACTATTACAATCAGCGGATGATGGTAAGACATGGCAAGAAGTCACGGATTGTTCCGCCGTAAGCAGTATTAGGACAAAGACGCAGCTAATTCCGCAGATTGTTCGATGGTGGATGCGACTAATGGAATACGATTTCGAGTATGTCCACAAACCAGGTGTGCGCATGAGTCATGTTGATGCGTTGAGCCGAGCTCCGGTAGAACAACCTCAAGAAACCGAAAGCGTAGAAGTTATGGCAATCACCGAGGGTTCTGATGATTGGTTGATGACCATGCAGCTTCAGGACAGCAGAATTCGGGAAATCTCAAATATACTTAAAGGCAAGATGAAGTCCGATCAGGTAAAACAGCTCAAACAAGATTATCAACTACAGAACAACCGGTTATACAAGGTGCATGACAGAAAACTGTTCTGCGTTGTTCCTGAAGAAGTACGATGGCGAATTGTTAGATATTGCCACGATGACATGGGACATTTTGGCTTGGAAAAGACAATTCAGCGAATATATGAACACTTCTGGTTCCCGAAAGCTCGCAAATATGTCAAGGAATACATATCAGCATGCATCGATTGTTGCTACAACAAAAGCAAAGGTGGTAAACGAGAGGGTGACTTGCATATTGGCGAGATTGATCCAATTCCATTCAGGACATTGCATGTAGACCACTTGGGTCCGTTCACAAAAAGTAAGAAGGGTAATTACTACGTGTTGGCTATTAGCGACGCGTTTTCAAAGTATCTTGTAGTAAAAGCCGTGCGCAACACAAAGACGCAGCCAGTACTACAGGTATTGAATGACATGACAATCTACTTCGGGTTACCAGCTCGTATCATCAGCGATCGGGGAACGGCTTTCACCTCGAAACAGTTCAGCGAATTCTGTGAGCGAAACGATATACAGCATATCAAAACAGCTGTAAGAACTCCGCGTGCCAATGGCCTGGTAGAACGAGCAAATTTGACTATTTTAAATATTCTACGTACAGCTGGCGTACAAGAAAAGCAATGGGATGAGCAGCTACGACGATTACAGTGGAGCGTTAGCTCTCAGCGAAACTCCAGTACAGGGTTTAGCCCCAACGAATTGATCTACGACTTTAAGTTGCGTGACGTTATACGCAATCGACTACTAGCAGCAGTAATTGACGACATTGGTGAACTAAGCATTGCAGAAAAACGCGAAACTGCAGCACAACGTATACAACATCAGCGTGAAAAATGGAAACAGCGATTCGACGAAAAGCACCGAAAGCCCACGAAGTATGAGGTTGACGATTTGGTTGTCATTGAAAACGCCCCGCAGTCAACTGGAGAATCACGGAAGCTAGATGTTCGATACAGAGGTCCGTGCGTGGTAAGTAAGGTCCTGGGAAATGATCGGTACCTAATAGAAGATATAGACGGCATGCAGCACAAACAAAAGCGTTTCTGTTCTGTGTATACGACAGACAAAATGAAGCCGTGATGTATGGTGCCTCCAGAATTAGATACTGATCCTGAAGAAGATAATGACTGTGGCATCGAGACGATGCCATTGCAGGATTGACCGAACTGTCAAGTACTAGAAAATGCAACTCTGCAACCTCAACTACTTAACATCAACACGACACCTGACGAAGATACAAAACGGACAGTTGAAACAAGGAGGTGTATGTAATCGGACGGGACGCGATCTTATGCTGTACAATAATTAACATTTGAAAAACTGAATAAATTGATATAATCGAACACCGCTATGTTTAAATCATTCGGAATATCTTGGCAAAAGTATAATCCTTTGGTTACACGTGTATGTTAAAGTATTTGGATTCGGGTTATGCGTTTGGACACAACAACCGAAAATCATTGTACAAATAACTAAACCGCGCCCTAGTTTCTTGATAAGGGGCATCAAAGATTCTTTTTTTGCTTGTTTATATAAAGCAGTGGAAAAAAATATACATATATGCGTAAGGCAAATTTGTCTGTTTAAATGTACAACACTAATATTTCCTGCAAACACACATCGATTTACATCTATTATCTCGCCTCCGACACAGAATTGTTTTCGTACAAAATTGAGCAAAAAAGCTTACTCGTTCGTTTTTAGGCATGTCATTGCTGCGAATTTCGAAAGTTCGAAAATACGATTCGGATTGCAGTATACTATTTCTACGATTCGTAGCAAATTCCGAATACGAAAGGGTTGCAGAATAGGGGGGTACATCTCTTATCTCGCCTCCGACACAAAATTGCTTTCATACAAAATTACGCAAAAAAGCTTATTCGTTCGATTTTAGGCACGCCATTCAGTGTTGCCGTTTTGATCCATATACATACTTCAAAACTGATACTTGTTTGTGCAAAATTTCGGAAGATACTTTATTTTTCGCTCATTTCTTTTTTTTAGGAAATAAAGCCCATCGGCGTTATTGCACTATACCAGAAATATGACGTTGGAGATTTAGTAGTTATCGATCATGTAACAAGTGTAACAGGGAATCACCATATGTTACAAAAGTTCTCGACTATGATCGTTATCTGGTTGAGGATTTGCCAGATACAAACAAAACTCATCGACGTTACTTAATATATTTAGTGTAGAACACATGAAACCATGGTGTGCTTTGAGTCCAGAGTTAGATGATGATGCTGAGTTGTCCTTGCATGACGAGCTGTCACCGACAGAAAACAAGAATAGGCATGGGTTGAAGAACTTGTTTGAAAAAAGCATTTGTAGTAGTATACGTTTTGTTCGTAATAATTTTTCATTATTGTCGATGTAATTGTTAGCGAAGGAGATCAAATAAAAATTACTTTTTGGAAATTTAGAATACAACTTAAAATTATATAAACTAAGATCCTTGATACAAATATTTAAAGGTAAAACCGCTCGCTCAATTTGTCGGTCATCATTTATGTTTTGAAGTTTGTCTGCTTTATAAAATTGAAATTATGAGCAGTGTTGCCAGATACACATTTTTTTCCTACCAGAATTACCTACCATAACCAACCAAAACCTACCAAAATTTTTTTGAGAATTTTAATATTTTTTCCAATTTCAAATTTATTAAGAACTAGCCAATGCCCGCTTACTTCGCGGCGCCTAATAAGAGCTTTTGCGTTAGCCAATGCAAAAGAGCGTTTAAAAACAAAATTAGTCTGTAAAGTCAAAGTTTTTGATTTAAGTTGAAACCACTAAGGCGCAGTATCCTCCTCACACATAGGCAAATAGTAGTAACGCTGTGATACCATATGGAATACCAATCCCTTTTGGTGTCATGAGCTTTACTGATGGTCTTATTTTCACCTGTGAGATCTCTGCCAATCATGCGTAATCTTTTTGTATGATCTTACGTATGCCAATAAAAGTTCTTATAGGGAAACTCAAGAGCACAGAAGTGCATTTTCTTTATAGGAAGGCCAAGAATCCTCGCTGTCCCATAGGATGAAATAATCGACCTTCGAACTATGTAGCCAAATGCAATAAAATTCTTCCCATTCTTCCTCTTTTTGCTCCTCTTCCTCTTTTTTGTTTCCAACCACCGCACAGGTAGCGATTTTTATTTATTTCGTACAAGCGAACTAATATCAAAAATAAAGATTCAGTTAAGACTCGAAACTCAGCCGAAGCTGATGTCTTTTAATTTTCGCTCGGTCGTGATAAAATTCGCTATTAATTTTTTGGAACTTATTTCATTTTGTGAGTGATTTAAGTTAAGTGCATCGGTTTCATAAAAATAACAAAACCAACATTGTATAATATATATTGTACTAAAAATGTCGGAACCAAAATGTAAAATGGACCATTTTTGTAATGTCTGTGGACGTTTCATAGCAAGCGATGAAAAATGTGGCAATGCGAGTGATTGTTTTTTGGAAGCCTATAAACAATATTTCTCGCAAGAGTTTATCACTGACGTAAACTATGCCCCTAAAAAAGTTTGCTTTAATTGCTATTCAAGTGTTATGCAATGGAAAAGTGAAAAGAAGAAGGCTATGCCTTTTGGTATACCAATGATGTTGTTAGACAACAGCCCGCATCAACAAGAAAATTGCTATGGATGTATCAACTACCATAAAACTTTGAATAGAAGGAAAGCAAAGAATAAAACTTATGTAGCAGTGCTAAGTATCCAATTACCATTACCGCACTCAGAATTCGTTCCAGTACTAACATACCGAAGTATTGATCTTCAAACAAATATCAGTACTACAACCGCCGCTGCTATATCCATGCATTTCTTCTCAGAATACGACCCTGGTGAAGGTACATCCTATGAAACATCAAAGGACCCAATCCTAGTCACACAAAAGCAATTGGTTGCAATTGTTGCAATTTTGTGTTTGACTCAGAAAAAATCAGAACAACTGGCTTCATTTTTGAAAGGAAATAATTTGCTGGCGAAAGGTACCAAAGTAACAGCATATCGAAAACGCCAAAAAGAGTTAGAAAAGTTCTTCAATGCGAATGATGCAAAAAATTTCGCTTATTGCAACGATATCGAAAAGTTAATGGAGACGATACGGTTAACCTATAAAAAAGATGATTGGCGTTTATTCATCGATAGTTCACTAATCAGCTTAAAAATTGTGCTTTTGCACAAGACGAATAGAATGCCTTCAGTTCCAATTGCGTATAGCACTGACACTAGTGAAAATTTCGATAATTTGAAACACATTCTGGAAGTAGTCAAATATAACGAACACCAGTGGCGCATTTGCTGCGACCTCAAAATAGTTTCATTGATTACAGGCAGCCATTAAAGGACTTTTGGGTAAAGAACGCAAAGACAACTACAGGCAATCTGTAGCAAACATGTTGGCAGCTTTCGATGAAATTGGGGTTAATATGTCGTACAAAATTCATCTCTTGCATCAGCATCTTGATCAACTCGCTCAACACTTGCCAACTGAAGCTGATGAGCAAGGCGAACGTTATCCTCAAACTGCGCTTCCATTTGAAATAAGGTAACTATAGAGTGTGCATATTTTGAATTCCTAGGTTTTTCTAATAACTTTGTCAGAGTGCACAATTTAAACATGTTAACGATTGAAAACTATTTTCATTTCAGGTACAGAGGAAAGAAATCTCCAAATGCAATACTCGCTGAAATTTGTTGGTGATACCTTTGAAGAAGAGGAAGACGAGGAAAAAGAGGAAGAAGGGGAAGACAAAAATGAAATTCCAGAATATCTGTTGGACGAAATTATCGACCTTTCTGATGATGATGACGATGACCAAGATATTAGAGAGAGCAGTGATGTTGATCCACAGCCACCTGCTAAACGGCAACTGGCCAAATCATTAATTGAATTTATTTAATTTTTGTACTTAAAACTTTTCATAACTAACATTTCAAAATTATATTTTTTTCCATAGTTTTATGATTTCTTTTCCAACGTTTCTTCAAAACCAACACTGAAAAAATTAGTACATAAGAAATGAGAAGTAAATTAATATTAAGCTGGAAAACGCAAGTTTTGTATTACGATTGTTTTCTTTTGAAATGAAATTTTTTGAAGAAACTGAGAAGCATATTATAGATCAAACAGAAAGCAAAAAAGACTTATTTTTGTGGAAAATATGTTCAAAAAGCATGAAAAAAAATTTCCAACATTTTGCTTTATAAGCACTACAAAAATTTTCTAAATCAATTTTTTTTTTAATTTTAATTGTTGCACAGGTCTAACAATAATTTGGCTTTAACAGATTGTAAAAATATCAATTAGTCGACGAGTTATACCCAAAAAACCATATAAACAATATGCTAAAAATCGGCATTTGACTGCAAAGTTCGAAGGTCGATTAAAAAAAAAAATCGAAATAACATAAACAAACGCCGCGACACGGGTCTTCTAATTTAGGCTCTTTTTTCACCCCTCACTCTCAGAATCGACCTAACTTTTGCTAACCTGAATTTATTACACAGTGTAATTGTATTGGAAAATGCATTTATGTTAATAGATATTTTGAAGTACTAAGAAAATGCTGTGAAA
>NW_016164197.1:0-2862 GCF_001687245.7 Rhagoletis zephyria | reverse complement strand
TAAAAAAAAATTCGAACTAACATAAACAAACGCCGCGATACGGGTCTTCTAATTTAGCCTCTATTTTCACCCCTCACTCTCAGAATCGACCTAACTTTTGCTAACCTGAATTTTTTCCACAGTGTTATCATACATTTAATTTTCGATAAAGTTTCGGGATTTACTTTAAGGCATTCTTGTTTATTGTCATTGCAAAAGCTAAGCGAACTGGAAACTAAGGTCTTTTAAATTCGAAAGGCATATCAAAAGGAATTAAAGCAGCCATGCAACTTTTGGTTCCGAAGTTGTGGCTGATAAAAAATTCCACGCCTATATTATAAACCTTACTATAAGCACCTACCCTTGATATGTTTTCATACCGAATTTCAATTTTTTGTGGCTTATGGTTCCGAAGTTATGGCTGATCAAAAATTCTACGACTATGAGCTATGCTTCTCCCCCTCCTACAAAGTCATTTATATATACCTTACTATAAGCATCTACCATGGATTTGCCTGCATACCAAATTTCAAGTTCATGTGACTTATGGTTCCGAAGTTATAGCTGATTAAAAATTTGCAGGCCTATGGGAGGTGCCACGCCCCCTCGCGAAATTGACACCATAATTGCTAACAAAACCATACCTATAACCTTCCTGGGGTAAAAACCAATAAGTGTGCCAAATTTCGTGCGATTCCGTGCAGTGGTTCAAAAGTTATAAGGTAATAAACAAACAGACATTCACATTTATATATATATATAAGAACAGATAACATTAAGTAAAACTAAAAAACAGCTAGTACAATAAAAACAAATTTACTGCGTACAACAATTTATTTTACTGTACAGACTTATCCAAATGTATGCCTCTTTACACATATGTACATACATATCGTCCCTAGATACGAATAAAGACGCGAGCTCAAAAGCTGACCGCGAAAAAGACGCAAAAAAAAATTCGGCGAAGAAAGGCTCTTAGCATAGGTGACGGCAAAGAAATACGCATAAACTTATTTTACCGGTAAACTATGTTTAGACTGTAACAGTAAACGAATTCCCCAAAAAGTTTTTCCGGATGTTGATGTTGAATCGAAGTTTACGCATTTTTCTTCGCCGAATTTTTTTCAAGCGTCTTTTTTCGTAAATTTTTTCACGCGTCCTTTTTCGCCATCAAAACACCACGTAGGAGATACTTGCGCTGGTACCTAAGAGGATATATTGTGCTAACTCCTAGCTGTAATCACTCCGACCTTAGGCAATTTAAAAAGCTTAGCCCTTTGGATGATTTTATAAGGTGATGTTGCTAAAATTCGGTCCTTCTGAATGTGAAAATGATGTGTTTGTTGTATTTTTGGGTTTTGAACTTGGGTATACTTGAGATGTTTTTGCTCAACCGATACCACCTTGTATTAATTCACCTTGGTGCAGCAATAAAGGATATGAGCTTTAGGCTGAAGAGGCGCAATTGCGCCAACACACTGTGCTGATTCCGGAAGTGAGCTGGAGTTAGTGTGTCTGCGCCAAAAAAATGACGCCATTACCCAGGCCTACCCTGGGATTTTCCACCAGCCCACTAAACCTACGCTTCTACAAAAATACCCATTTATTTCAAATGGTACGTTAATTTGCGGTGTGATGTCAGGTAGCCAGTAAGTTTCAAGTTCAAGGTGTATTTCGGAGTTCCTATGGAAAGGAGCTATGAACCTCTTTGATTGTCTTATCCTCTTTGACTTCGCCCATTGAGCAGAAATCTGAGAGTATTTCCAGCTAGCTCCTACGTGGGTCTGCAGTGTATCCTTTATGTAGATGTACCACAGAATAACTCGGGACCATGCAAGCGCATTTTGTCTTAACGCTTTCCGAGGGCTTACTGCCCCTTTCGTTACCTTCAAACCCTTCATGTCCCGGAACCCACCACAGCGTTACGCTATTGTGTGCTTACAGGTGGTTCAAGAGTTCACTAGCCTTGATGCCGTTTTATAAGAGTCTAAGGCCACTTATATTTTGAAGTTTGTCTACTTCAAGGCATATTCAACAAGGTAGAAGTGACAATTCAATCGAGCCTTCTCATAGCTGACTGTAATGTCAAAAAATGTAAACAAAGAATTAACCTTTTTTTTGCATTACCCATATTAGATAAAACTCGATATATTTGAAATGAAAGTTTTTGTATATATAGAATCAGCTTCAATTTAGTTACTGCATTTTCGTTTTAATGTAAATGTGGAAATGCATACTTACACAAAATTACACACTAATTGAAACACACTCATTTATAAAATCGTTTTGACATTTTTCTTGTTTTTGAGTATTTATTTTTTTATTCAAATACTTAGTTCTAAAGTATATTAGACATAAAAAAAACGTTTGGTTCTTCTGTATTCACATCCGCACTTAACTTCAATAATTTAGCTATTAAATATTTGCAATTCGAAATCTCCTTTCCATTAAATTTATTAAAAATTACTTTGAGTTTCTTCAACAAGGAGTTCTGGTATTGGTTTTATCAGACCCTTGGTGGAAAGTCAAGAAGTGTAGAGAAGCCAGCGGGGTAGGCAAGCACACACAGTGAGCGAAATCGATGGATTTTTTTGACGTTTCGCTTTTATCACTTCTACCTTTTTATGCCTTGGTCTACTTTATAAAATTGAAATTATGAGAGCAATTCAAATGCCAAATAAAAGTAAAACAGAAAACAAATAGATGAAAATATTCAATTTTCTCTTATTTGAGACTGAAAGTGCGAATGTATTTGTGAGATTGAAAATATTATTGTTATGTTAGCAAACTTCAAAAATGTTCATGCTGCGACTCAGCGGTTTTAACTTCAAATATTTATATCATGCTAAAATCGGCATCCTTGACAATTGGTGACAAGTAAAA
>NW_016164196.1:0-32808 GCF_001687245.7 Rhagoletis zephyria | reverse complement strand
AGTTACTTAATTGTATCGTCACGGTTAATGTAAGGCAAATGATTTTACTGCCAGCTAGATATACATACATACATACATACGTATGGTATATACGTACAGCTGTTCATGCTTGATCTTTTAAAACAGATACAACAGCATTGTGCTCTGCGGTGTTTTCACAAAGCGATTGCTAAAGGAGATAATGAAGCAAGATAAGCATAACGAAGTGCTGTGGGAAAATTTGCCATAAGTTTTGGGTGATTTAACGGAGGTCTCACTTTCACTCTTTCAACATGAAAATATGTCTATGTATTTTAAATGCGTGAACTAAGCATTTAAAATAATTAAGTGAATGAAAGTTGTAAGCAAGATAGAGCAAATATTTTGGTAAGTCGTTTCTGGTTAGAAATCATACAATAACTTAATGAAATTGCCCTCAATTTCGTTCCAGCAATTGGAAAGACGGACCTGGCTGCTAATCGATTGCAGGTTAGGCATTGCGAAAATGGCCACTGTTTTAAAACGGGTGCACTTTAAAGATTCAATGTTTAGTTGCCGAGTAGTGCATGCCAGAGTTTGGGACCACCTCTGAGACACTACCTTTCCGTTGCAAAAAGAATTATCGAAATTGGTTGACGTGGTCTAAAGTTATGCGGTAACATAAATGCAAAAAAAAAAATATTCAGACGAACTGATAACCTCCTCCTTTTTTGGAAGTCGGTTAAAAAAGGAACGGTTCAGCGCCTTCGTCTTGGTCTGCAGGCTGCATGTTAAGAGCATATTCAAGTCAAAAACGAAAGCACACACTAAGAAAAAAATATCGACAACAAAGTCGATAATAATATCGATAGCAAAATCGATAATAAATTAGATAGCAAAATCGATAACAAAATCGATAAAAATATCGATAGCAAACTCGATAACAATATCGATTACAAAATTCATCAAAAAATCGATAACCCCTTCATAGCTAAGGATAGTTTGCAGCCCTGGTTCTGATGGACTTATTGGAGGAAGAACAATATACTATTATTCGGGATTCCATATTTAATTGGAAGCTTTTATGATAACAGGGTAAATATGCAGTATTGCCACAAAAAAATTACCAAATTCCTCAAAAGCAATTGAAAAATCTTCCAAATCAGAACAACTTACTAAAAATTTTCTTATTAGAGACATGAGTATTGTATGTAGTATACAGGTACTTAGTATAAAAATTAATTACATTCTCCAATGCATTTGGCACATTTGTTCTTGCGGCTCAAACAAAAGTATCACCGTTATTTTTTATGCCTTGGTTTTTATATAATATTGCTGCAACTATATGTGTGCTCAATCTGGTCCTCAAGTCAGTCCTACACATTTTGAAAGTACTGAATATACGTTCTACTGAACCATTAGAAAAGGGCTATAGTAGAAATGCAGATATAATTTTTTATAATTGGAAAATTTTTATGAACCTGAAGAATCTTATAATTGAAAAACTTTTTTCCGATAATTTTCTGGATCTAATGAAGAATCAATACTCAAAATACTCAAGCAAATGGCAAGTCTGTAAGGTGTAGTTTCGTCCATATAAAGAATGCTTGATTTATTTTTTTTTATATAGAAAAGGCCTAACAATGCCAGTTAAATAAAAAATTTCTAAAACTCGGAATTTTTTTGTTTGGATTAAAATATTTGAACCGTTGATGCAATTTTGTTTGAAATTTGTAGATTTTTCTAATTTTCGTACAAAGTTAGAAATTGGGATTTATATGCTTGTTGTTATATAACGAGCTATACTTTCATAAAAAAAAGGAACAGTCCAGCGCCTTCGTCTTGGTCTGCAGGCTGTATCGGAGATACAGACGCTATATTTAAACGTAGAATACGTGGTATGGTTATTGATAACAATATCAATAGAAAAATCGATAAAAGGAACAGTCCAGCGCCTTCGTCTTGGCCTGCAGGCTGTATCGGAGATACAGCCGCTAAATTTAAACGTAGAATACGTGGTATGGTTAAGAGCATATCCAAGTAAAAAAACAAAAGCACACACTAAGCAAAAAATATCGATAACAAAAGCGATAATAATATCGGTAGCAAAATCGATAAAAACATCGATAAAGAAATCGATGAAAATATTGATATCAAAATCGAAAAAATATCGAAAGCAAAATCGATAGCAAAATCGATAACAATACTGATTACAAAATCGATTACAAAATCTATCAAAATATCGATTACAAAATCGATAACAAAGTCGATAACAAAATCGATTATAAAGTCGATAACAAAATCCATAACAAAATCCATAAAAATATCGATACCAATATCGATAGCAACATCAATAAAAATATCGAATATAAAACCTATAAAAAAATCTATAACAATATCGATAGCAAAATCGATAAAAATATCGGTAACAAAACCGATAAAAGTATCGATGACAAAATCGATAGCAAAATCGATTACACAATCGATAACAAAATCGATAAAAAATATCGATAACAAAATCGATAAAAGTATCGATCATTATATCGGTAAGTTCCGAAAATATCGATAGCAAAACCAATAACAATATCGATAACAAATTCGATGAAAATATCGATAACGAAAGCAATAATAATATCGATAGCTAAATCGTAAACAAAATCAATAAAAATATCGATGACAAAACCGGTAAAAATATCGATTACAAAATCGATTAAAATACCGACAACAAAATCTATAAAAATATCGGTAATAAAATCGATAACAAAATCGATAAAAATATCGATAACAAAATCGATAAATAATCTATCATAAAATCGATTACAGTGTCGATAACAAAATCGACAACAAAGTCAACAAAATATCTATAACAAAATCGAGAAAAAATATCGATAACAAAATCGAAAAAATACCGATCATTATATCGATAAGTTCCGAAAATATCGATAGCAAAATCAATAACATTATCGATAAAAATTTCGATAGCAAAATCGATAAAAACATCGGTAATAAAACCGACAAAGTATCGATTATTATACCGATAAACCCCGAAATATGTACTTACGGACACATACATACTTTTTGTCTCCTTCCCACGCTTCCAATGCGTGCACGTGTTTGCAAAATGATGACGAGGTGATTTTGTATGGAAAATCATTTATGCCCATATATTTGAATAAAATAAACATATATAGAAGATATCAACCAATACTTCCCATATACCAAACGAAAGGAAAACTCTTGAATTTTTGATTAAAGAAAACAAAAACAAAATCATTCGAGCGGTTTTCGAGCATTTTGGTAATGAAAAAAATTTGCAAATTTTTTCAACAATTTTTTGCCTTAAAATGCTCAATATTTGTTAAATTTATATAAAATTTGTACCCGATAATATTTCTACTGCTCCAAAGAACCTATATCCCGAAAATGAAAGTTATATATGCCAACAATAAGTTGCTAGAGCACTTTAAAGGCTCAAAATTGACCCCAAAATAAGGCAATGTTTACCGTTGTTTTTACGACAGAAACCGAATTGGTTATTTACAAAAATGAATCTGTCGACAGGTTTGGAATTTTATCTTTGAAACGCCACACTTTTCTTTGAAATCGCTTTATTAGTTCTCGTGCAATAAGCGTTTTTGTGAAGCTCTAAAAATTACAACTACAACATTTGAACATAGCCCCCATACCTTAAGGTAAGACGTATTCTACGTCAAAATTAATGAACATTAAACCAGCAAAAGAGAAATAGTCAAATGTCGCACTAATATTATTTTGACCATAGTTGTATATTTACATATATGAAGTTAAGGCCAAGTGTAAGCTCTAGCCTACCGAAAATTAGGCCATGATTTTTAGGGTCAATTCCAACTTCTGAATATGCTGTTTTAATCCACACAGTACTCGACTAGGGTCATCACTTGTTCAAACGTTAAAAAGTTTATTAAAACCTTTATAACTTCACTTTGATCGCGTTGATTTTAAATATTTTTTTTTTTGGTTTTCTTTCATGAAAAAAAATGTCCAACATGCATACTTTGTATGGAAGAAAATCAGTGAAAAATTGCTACAAATCAACTTGAAACTTAAAAATGTATCCTAGAAATGCTTATTAAAAAGTTTGCTATTTAAATGAAACTGTGCAGAATATTTATAATTTTTGCACAAAGTTTGAAAATTTATATTGTTAAAAAAAAAAATAAACATTAAATAAAGAAAAGAAAAATGGCCAATACTTGATAAAATGACGCGTCCCTATTTTTTTCCACCACCATACATGTGGATATTTAAATTTGATTTCAATAACAAAGCTTTTAATTTTTATATTATGGATTTCTCATATTTTTGTAATATTCATATACTTTAGCATAAAGAAATTGAACCACTTGAACCGAACCGAACCGAACCGAACCGCGGTTCAGAGATACTCGTGCACCGGTTCTTGTACCGGTACCGCCCCGATTTTTGGAGTGGTTTGCGGCCCTGGTTTATATGAGTCCCACAAGGGACTACCCGCCAACCTAACCTAACCAAGAGCTGTTTCCCGCGCCAGCTTAAAAGTGAAGGCCATAGTTGGATAAATCAATATTAAATGTATTAAGCTTTAGCTTACTGGCCACTTTGCATTAGAATCCTTTTAAAATAGATAAAATATTTATGCATTTAAGGACATTTTCAAGGCATCATAGGTACACTGAGAAAATCCTTTTGAACCACTTAGTATATTGTAGCATGTCAAGTCTGCGTAGGCACATAAATTACATATCGTATTTACATACATACATATAAACCATTATGCTGATGCGTAACAAGCAAATAATATATCTACAAATGTCCTGCGTAATGCAACTTCTATGTCTGTCTATGAGTTCCTACCACACCTCACGGCTACTGTACTGCATTACCGCAAAGCAGCTTTGTGAGCGGCTCTTAACACGAACATCAGCAGATACATATCACGCATACGAAGTGACACAATTTAATGCACCGGCGGCAAGGTTTTTTGCGGTAAGCGGCATGCCTTTGAAATGTTTCACCTAGTTTCCACTTGGCAGACGCAACTTACTCGAATGCACGTACATACATACGAGTATGTACATAAGAAAGGTAAGTAGCGGCAAATCCGCTTAGCCATACAACGAGAGAGAAAGGTCTTACTGCAGCTCAACATCTTAGCTGCCTATCACTCCTACAGTTGCCACACAATATACATACATACATATGTGCATCATACACACATAATGCATAATGTAAGTGGGTACTTGTAGTAGGTATATTTGTGTAGGAGTTTACTTTGAGATTTTCTGCAAATGCATTGTTTACTTGTTGGTGGTGGCGCATGCACCTGGTGCGGGCGTGGCAAGGAAAAAAGGACGACTGCAGTGTTAGCTTGACAGTACAGTTGACATTGTATTTGTATTGCAGCAGTATTTGTACTTCCATATTTGCGTTGTAGGTATGCACATACATACCATGTATTGTCCGCTCAATATTGACTCATGATATTCAGCTGCATTCTCTTATAATTTCTTTCTATATACAGCCTTTGTTTTTAATATTAAAGATGCACAAGTCTTTCATCTTCATAGGCAGCTCATTTGTTTTTTTATTTGTTTGTACGCTTCGCAGGATATTCATTAACATTTACTTTGTTGTGTTACCCAAAAAGTCATTCGAGCATAATTTTGTTCAAAGGTAAAGATTGAGTCATTTCAAAATAACTTTAGCATAAAAAAAAATCTCGAATTTCAAACAATGTTTTTTCATAGCAGCGGTTTTTGTTGTTTTTCAGTACAACGTAACTAACAGCTGTGAAATAGCAAACTTGGTTCGTATACTTTTTTTGCTATATTTTGCAATAGCTTCTCAATGCTGCAGGCCTGTCCATAAAATGAATTTTTAGAAGCGTTTTTTTATTATTTTAATTTCAAAGCTGATTTTTTGTAAATTGCTGTTGTTTGTGTTGGTACTCGAATTCCACTCGCAGTATTTGATTAACATTCGCAATTTGTTTCAATGTTGTCATTTGTTTTTTGATCTCTGTTGACGAAAGGACTCGTTTACAATGCAACTGATGAGGTTTCGTTTTCACAAAAAAAATAAAAAATTGTAAAGAAAAGAGCAATGCAAATTGGAATCTTTTTTAGAAAAATAAATTTGATAAGTTTAAAATTTTTATTTATGTACATACACTGCCGGCAAAAAGTATTGGCGGCGAACTTCGTCCCGCCCAAAATAAATTTTTTGTATTGAAACATTTTGGTCCAACATTTTCACCAACAATTCACGTTCATGATTTTCAGGGACGTATTTATCTTTTAATATTACGGTTTGGTGGTAATGTGGAAGGCGTATTTTCTTTGCCGTCCTAAATAACCTAGCAAAAGTGTATATGCATACAAAGATACGTAATATTTTCAATGAGTTTGAAAGGCGCCACGCCCCCTTTTGAAATAGCCCAAATTTTCTCTAAGAGTATGGGATTGATTTTATATATCTCCATACCATGTTCGAGTACTCTACCATGAACACTTCCAGAGGTATGCAATATGAAAAATTCGGTTTGTATGGGAGGTGCCACGCCTCCTGCACCTGGCGGTATGAAATATACTTTACATCCGATTCTCATACCTACCATATATACACAAAAAATTTCATAAAGATCGAGCCGTTTAGGAGGAGTTCGACCACTAACACCGTGACACGAGATTAAAAAAAAATAAATAAAAAATCATTTTCCATTTAAATTGCTGGTGAAACCGGCTGTAAGTGATGAAAAGTCACCCATTATTTTAAACTTGTTCCTATGTGATGTTTACATTTTTCACTTTACATGTTGCACACCTTCCTGCAAAGAGGCACAACTCGAAAAAAATTTAAGTAGATTTGTTGCATAAAACGATTACTATATAGGATTTATCTCCAATTAGTGCAAATATGTTTTTCTTCACGATTACATTCTCTAACTAATAAACTACAGCTTTTAGTTATGTTAATTGCGTTGAACCTATACAATCCACAAGCCGTTGTTTTTCTGGATATAATTTTTGAGTTGTGTCTCTTTTGAAGAGAGTGTGCGATATTTACATAGACATATTTTTGTATGCACATACATATATTTCCGTTGCAATGTTTTTTCTAGCAGTCGCATGGCATATTTGTTTTTCTTGTTGCGCTCGAATTGCCACACTTTATTTAGTTTGAA
Source organism: Rhagoletis zephyria (assembly GCF_001687245.7). Taxonomy (NCBI): domain Eukaryota; kingdom Metazoa; phylum Arthropoda; class Insecta; order Diptera; family Tephritidae; genus Rhagoletis; species Rhagoletis zephyria. The sequence goes on along the minus strand of NW_016164196.1, from coordinate 25,649 downwards.
TCTCATTTATTTACTTAGTATATGATACTGGTCACACATACCTGTATACTATGTACATATATATTCGCAAACAAGCGTTAACTAAATAAATAAATTTATACGGTTACGCCGACCTGATATGCAAATAAAATACAATCGGCGGGAATAAAATTTTAGCATATATTTCTTTTTGGATTTTTTACGGCTGAAACAGAGATTCTTTGCAAAAAATTTGCATAGTACTGGTTAAATTTACGGATTTAAATTTCGGCTTAAACGATGAATTATCACACTTTCCATTCCCATGTATTAAGTGATTTTGTTAAAAAAGTGATGAGAATATATTTTGTCACGATTTTGCTTATTTTTTGTATTTGCAAAGAGAAATTTAAATAAGGAAATTAGTTTATACACATATTCTACATAAATATATATGTATGTATGTACATATATTAGGCAACACAACCTTGAATGTAAAAACAAAAAAATCGCCACGCACTTGAGTAAAAATTTTTTGCAAGGTCATTAAAAAAAAATAAAATTTTACCGTACCTAGCAGTAGCACTTTTTTATATGTATTTCAGTGTCACCTAAACATTCGGCAATTCATTTTTCTTGTAAAATAGTTCTACTGAAACAATAAAAATATTTTCTTAGCGAAAGTTTATTTGTTTTGGTGAGTTCTTATTTACTTACATTAGAGTGGTACTGTTCCCTTAAGACAAAAACATCGATATATCATACTTTTGGATCCGAATGTAAATACCAAAGATATGACAAAAACTTTTGGAAGGCGACCCTTATGATCCGCGGAAAAAAAAAAATTTTTTTTTTAATTGCCTTGCAAAACTAATTTAGACAAAGGAGTGTACGGCGATTTTTTTCTGATATGCTCTAATATAGATTCTTATATACACATAAAAAATAAGTAGCTTAATTTTTTTTCTTACATTTTCTCGCCCTAAAACAGCCAAAATCGTGTGTCGTTCATAGCTGATTTTTTATTTATTTGTAAACCAATTAAATTAAACGCAAAGGAAGCGGTCTCGCTTTGGTACATAAACAACTTATTTGCATCATGCCTAACCTAAACTGGCAAATTATTTAAAATGTTTCATGTCCTAGTAATTTTACCGTAGTCCTACAAAACCTGTCAAATAAAGTTTATACTGTCCAACAACGTAGGTACATACTTACGTACGTACTTTTATTATTAAGTACACAAAAAAGCTTTCAGCCGGCATAATTAAATTAAAACTTTTCTGCCCTTAGATCCATAGCTGATGCCATATTTAAAAGCGCTTAGCAACTTACCACTCACACCTGCTTAATGACACAAAAAAAAAACAACGATTTTATAAAAAGTTTCCGATTTCAAATCATTGGGATTAAGAGAAATTCGATAGTCAAATAAAATTATATGCACTGGTGTGTAACGGACTACAATAAATCGAAACTTTGGTAATAAAATACCAGCCTTTTGGTAATCAAAATTATTTGCTAACAGCATTTGAAGCGCACAAGCAACGCGAGAAGTCCTGAGCTAGGATGGGTGTGAGTACAACAAATAGCGCAAAGAAAGCTGCAAGGAGTACGCAGGGGTTGTTGCTAAGCAATAATGGGAGTTATATCCAAACATTGAAATATCATTAAAAATTCATTGATAAAAACTGTTTGGCTTTGTTCAGTTACATATATATACAACTATGTATAGTATATATGAAAACAAGTATACTACGCAAGAATATATGTATATAAATAGATTCATATATCGACTGCTGAGTGGAAGATCAACCTATCTCGGCAGGCAGCTCGAAAACGCTCTATCTCAAAAAGCTTTTCAAGAATGCCCTATTTCAGAATTTGGTTGAAGCACACCTTATCTCACAATTCGTTTCAAAAACGCCCTATCTCAGCAACCGATTCAAAAACACCCTATATCAACACATTTACAATACATTTTGAAGTGAGATAGGGCTTTTTTGAACCGCATCCTGAAATAAGGCGTCCTGCAACCAAATTCTGAGATAGGGTGTTTTTCAATAAAATTCTGAATAGGGCGTTCTTGAAAAACTTTTTGAGATAGGTCGATCCATTTTCCAAACTTTTATCATAAACGTATTTCTTGGTAAACAAATTTTGCAAGCTCAATTTTGAATAAATTAGCTTTAATGTTTACTGATTTATCGAAGATTTCGTATTTCTCTAAATTACCCTTATATGGGATGTGGGCGTGGTTATCGTCCGATTTTGCCTATTTTCAAAAGCATCCGTCCTACGCCTGAAAGGAGTAAGCGTGCAGGTTTCGTTAAGATGTCTTAATTTTTACTCGAGTTATCGTCTGCACAGACGGACGGACAGACAGTCACCGCTTAATCGATTTCTCTTTTCATTCTGACATTTGTCTATATCTATCTCGATTCGTTTTGCCTGTTACAAACAACCGTTATGTGAACAAAGTTATAATATCCTTGTGCACCAGTGCGCTCGGGTATAAAAAGTTTTATTACATGGCAGTTGAGAAGTGCTTGTGCAAAAATTTCATAAATTACATAAAGGCAATTTTTGCACATGCAACAGAGCATAGCATGCATTTAGGCGTCCGGTGTTAGCAGTGGCGCCTAACCACCTTGAGAGTTCTACTATTTTCCACCAATCGCCTTAAGGATTTTGATAACGATCCAATACAGAATTAAATATCATCTTCGTTACCTTCGGTATGGACGCAAGATTCTGAACCTAAATAAGTTTTGAAGCGTTTAGTAAATATTCTTCTACGTGTAAACTGGGCCTCAGTATTGGGGTTAAGGTAGCCCTCACACTCAGAGATTTAACCATTGAAGTATCTCTTCAGTAAAGGCAATGGCTGTATGTATTGAAAATACATACATTACGTTAAGTCTAACCCCCTATTCTGTGGACTCTTGACAAATATTCAACCTTGACTCAATAAATTTTCGCTTAAAATTATGCCGCTAAGATTTGTCTGTATTTGCTAAATCGTTTAGGAACCATATACCTTTAAATACCAAGTCCTTGAATTATGAGCCGCGACATTTTAATACTTGAAGAACTTTCGTATGTACGCAAATACATACTCGTACACACACATCCACATGCCGCTAACCGTGAAACCACCAGTTGCGTCTGCCACAATTCACAGCAAAAAAAAATATAAAAGCAAATCAGCTGTTAGCTATCAGCAACCACCCTCAGCCTCCGCAGAAATTTATCTTTTGCTTTAACCCACATTTTGAATGTATTTGTGTGCACCCCGCAAGTGTATCGTGGAAGTTTGACGCCTGCGCATTGCAAAACCAAGTATGTAATTGTGGAACTCAAGAGCAACATACATAACTTGGTTTTAATATCCACAAATAAAAATCAACTTTCAAAGTTTACGTCGAGTTTCGAATTGTTTGAATGCCGGCACTGTTATGATTTGGCCCTTTATAAAATATCGTCCTTGCGCAAGTAGTCAAACAGTTCCTTACGTGCCGCGAAGTGAAACAGTTAGAGGAGTTAAATATACGCGTCTTCACTCGAATCTCAGCGAAGTTTGTAAATTTACGAAAATCGTCGTAAAGAACATTTGCTTGATAGAGGTACTACGAATTAATTAAAAAAAAAGTAAAAAATTGCCATTTAGTGTTCGCACCGATTTCGAGTTATATTTTTTTTGCTTGCGTTTCCCCTTCTTCTGTTCTTATATTATTTTTTAATAATAAAAAATATATAAAAAAAAACGTGTTCAGTGTTTTCGCAATAAAGCAAACAAACGTAAAAAGTGAATACGAAAAAACCCAGAAAAACAAAAAAAAAACAAATTTATGCAGTGTCAGTCAGCCTCTCGTGCATAGGTACAAGTGTTTGTTGGCCCAAATTTTATAGTCTACATTCAGGCGCACAGCCGTTGAATTGGCATATGTGTGCGTTTGGCAAATTTTGGCGCGCAAACAGCCAGATTTTTTCGTAAGCACCTAATATCTGCGCTCGCATTGTTGTTGTGATTATTTTTTTTATTGCTGTTAGCAACATTGGCGCGCTTAAATGTTTATGGGCTTTTTGACGCGTTAAATTGATAAGCCAATAAAAATGCTGCACTTGGATTTGCGTGATCAGACTTTTGAAATTGAACAATAAAGCAATTGGAGTAAATGCTTTCTCATCGTATTGACTCCTTGTATGTTGATTTGTTTCCTTGCAAGCATCAGTGAAAGTGGAAAATGAAATATCAATAAATAAATACTAAATCGTTTGTTTGATAACTTTCAATTACTGTCTGCAGCGAGCATTGTGGAATATTTGTGTACAACTGCAAGCTAAGTTACGATGTGTTCGATCTTAATTTGATGAGGCCAATTATGCATCGAACACCAATCAATTTAATTGATAGCAATCAAGTAAGTGAACAAGCTGAATTAGAACTCAAAATAATTTTATTCAAAAATGTATAAGATAACTACATATACGCTAGGGCGGGTCGGAAATCTAATTTTACTCAAATGCCTTGGTAATAGTGAAAATATAATGTATCATGAAGTCAACAAGAAGCCTGCCAAATATTAGTATTTTATTTTAATGTTAAGAGCCCGCGCATCGACCGCAAAGTCACCCACAGCACAGTAGTCGAATAAGACCAATTCTTGTTAAAAATTCTGGGTTCAGCAAGAAGGTTTGGTGCATATTATTAAATAATGAATCCGTTAATGTAAAAGATAAAGTCAAATATAATTTTTCGCAGCCCTTTAGCTTATCGTTAATCTCAAAGTTATCTTTTTTCAATACATTTTTAATTGTTCTCTTGATAATTGCACTGGCCTATAGTCAAAAGATGTAAAGAACAGCATTAATATTGCTGGCGTTCATTTAGGTCGCTGGTTCCAAATATTCTAATTTTTTTCAATATTAGCTATAGTTTGCGAATTTTTGCAAATTTAGGAACAATTTCGGTAGCTCTAATAGAAAAGCCATTATTTTGCATCATCGTGGAAAAATTTTGGTTTATGCAAGTGAGTATGGAAACACTGAATAGGCACAACTTCTAGAAACACTAATTAGTTTACTTATGTTTATGCATACAATATAAAAATTGCAAAATAAAGGAAAATTACAAAACAAACGTTTTTTTTAATTTAAAACAATTTGTTTATAATCTGAACTACTTTTATAATATTATTATTATAAATCAGTAACAGTAAGTCTCTCCTTCAATTTGGTACTTACTACGTGCCGATCGAGTAACATTTACCAAAGTTTTATCGAAAAACTTAAGTGGATCTCCAGTTTTTTTCTAAAAAAAAATTATCTTCAATTGTATAAAAAACGTTTAGTTAAAAGAGCCGGATTACAGAAAACTGTTCGAGGGTGCGCCTTTTTTTCGTTCAAGCTGAATGCAAAGCACTATCGTCTAATTGGAGAGTCTTCAAAAGGATTTCCCAGGATATGTTAAAGACTTTTTTCCCATAATGCAATTAACTAAAATACTTATGCACTATATCTAAACAATTATTTCACGTCACCTACTTTCATATAACGGCAAATTTAGAAACCGCGAAAAATGTGCGTCTTCGTTGACTAATAAAACCATTTGAAGACTGCATAAATGGACTTAAAATGGGCGTTTCTCACCCTAACTGTATTATGTTAATGTATGCAACCACTATTAACTTATCAAACGATTCCTATTCTTTGACGATACATATTTGATTTCATTCATCAGGATCTTGAGAACTGACCAAATCGGCGTGACCAAGTCCATGGTTCTTTTAATGCTATATACACATCCGAAAACATTAAAACGTTTGAAATAAATCCCGTTTCACTTTTTTGTATTTTTCACTTGGTTGCTGAGGTAATGAAGAATTGAAAATCTATAAGGGAAAATTATAGTTTTTGTAAGTTTTATCTTAATATCTTAAAAATTTAAGACTTAATGAAAAATGATAAATGAACGTGAGGTACTAAATTTAGTAACCCTTAATTTGATATATCGTCCTATTTATAAAAATTAACGCATTCCATAGATATTACCAGCCAAAGTTTCATTTTCAAAATTCGTATACTTTGGTGCAATTGCGCGGGCTAAAGATAAGTATTAAATTAATCTTTCGTGGCAAATAACAATTAACTAAGACCTAAGACATCATAATATTACTATTGCAATGCGGTCAAACGACTTTTATTTTCCCCCATACTAAATCGACCCAGCCTAATATACGCATTTAATCGTGGTATGGAGGAAAATAAAGATGTTTTGAGCATTTCCTAACCTCTTTTCCACGCCCTAAAAATGCTGTTAGCCTAGTTTAATATAGACATTTTTGATACGACTACGAACGATAACTACGAAGCTAAAGAGAAATACTCTGTGTGCCGAAAACGACAGATATCAGTTCCGGGGAGCTCCGCAAACCAGTTAAAAAGTGTGATCCTAGGTGCCTAGACTGCAAATACAGGACATTTTAAGAGGCAATGGTGAGACCTAGTCATACTTTAGACAACTGCGACAGTGTGTATCCAGAGTTTTAGTCCTACTGCCGGAGTTCCAATCGCAAAGTGCCTTGTCCGTATCCCCAAGACCACCTTCAGGCCACCCCTGGCCATAAAGCTAATGTGGTAGCACATTTCCTTTTTTTTGTCCAGCATTTCTGGAGTTGGAATAAGGTTTACTTGTCCAGGAATAGTCCACTTGTATGCAAAAGTATCTCAATCTCTATTTTTTTGGTGATTCAGGGGCACTTTTTCTGATAAGCTCATGCACCTCGAAGTTTCCTACAATATCATTGCGGCCTGGCACCAGGGTTTCGTGATCAAAGTTCTTTTTTGAATTTAAATCTGCTTTCAATTAAGAAACCATTTTTTTTTGTAATCTTATTCGCGGAACAAATAAAAATAATAATTTATTTGTAGTTTAATTAATTTGTCGGGCAAAAAAATATAAAATTTATTTGTGATTTGATTCGTCGAACTAAATAATAACAAGTAATTTTTAAGCAAAATACAAAAGCGACTTCAATTCTCATATAAAAATTTAGGATTACCTATTAGTTCTTCATGATTCCACGATCGGATCGAAACCAAAGTAGTATGGGACCACCGTTGAGGTAAAAATAGCCGATATCGCTTCACGTGCTCCATAGTTATGTATTAGCATACATAAAAAAAAATATTCCGAAGAATTGATAACCTCACATAAAATTTATTTGTGATTCGTCGAAAAATTAAAATTTATTTGTGCTTTGATTCGTCGAAAAATAAAAAAAAAAGAATTTTATTTGTGATCTGACTTGTAAATCGTGCTTTCTTTACATAAAAAAAATAATTTTTAGTGGGAAAATCAAAAATCAAATTGCTTTGCTCGACAAATCAAATCGCAAATAATATTCGTTTTTTTTTTGGTTGATCCATCAAATCATTTTTACTTGTCCGACGAAAATAGATTTTATTTGTTATTTGTTCGAGTAATAAAATCACAAATAAGTTTTATCAAATATGATTCGTCGAAACAATAATAAATTTAAATTAGTTAGAAATTAATTCAACCTTCGATTCACAAACCAATTTGGCTTTTTTATTTGTGATTTGAGTAATTCAAAATCATGCAACCCAGCCTAGTACCCATATGTGTAAGACTGACAAGGGATCACTCAGCTGAGACCAAAAGAGAGGTTATATAATACCTCAAATAGATTTGAGACCATCTCCCCTGCCGACGTCACACAAATCAGCAGCCAATCGTGTAATTCCTTACTGGCAGCTATCTCTACCTGGGTGATGGAGAGTTCCTCGCGAAAGACCCCTCCTTCTAAAAGTTCATCAGCACCTCTTTCCAATCACTGCCGTTCGTCCACTCATCACTGGAGGCAACGGGAGTGAATAACGGGCTAATGGGTGTAAGTCTATGTAGAAACGCAGGGATCCATGTCATCAGCGACAAAGTCGAAGCTTACAACATATTTCTCCAAATTTGGCTAAAATACTTAATGCATGGGAGCATGACTACTAGAATCGAATCTGTCAACTAAGTTTGTGGCGGTCATATTCGCCAAGAAACCTAAATGAAATTGAATGGTGTGTTAATTACACTAAACGGTGTGCAGTAGGGGGCTCCAAAGAAAAAAGTTTAAAATGTTAAGCTCTCACGCCCTAGCATTTTTCTAGACGAAAAAAATACCTTATTTTTTTTATTCAAAAAAAATATATATATTTGGAACTGCCTCAACGCCCACGAGGTTTCCCATGTATTTTATATGAGGAAAACACTTTCTCGTAGAAATGGTATTCAATTCTTGGAAATCAATATTTTCGATTGGAAAACGCTGTTTTTCTTCAGGAGACTTCCAGTAATAATACCCAACTGTTTATTTTGCCATTTTTTAATGCCAACGATCTTTTATGGGTTGAGCGAAAATCCGGTATTGGATTTGTGGTGGGAGACAGACTCCTTCATCGAGTACTGTCCTTCACCCCGGTATACGAGCATCTAGCCACAATCCGCTCATGCCCCGACGGAAGAGAAGGACGAGGCGCCCAAACAGCTCTCCTATGAGCGCTTGAAGCGTACATACGAGCGTTGCCCCCGCCGTGATATTGAAATCGTGCTAGGCGACTTCAATGCCAGGGTGGGAAAGGAAGGGACCTTTGGCGCCACTGTCGGAAAATTCAGCCTCCACGACGAAACCTCTGATAACGGGCTGAGGCTGATCGACTTCGCTAGGGCCCGAAACATGGTAGTATGAAGTACCATAGTACCTATGTATAGGCTCAAGCATAGAAAGATCCATTCGGCTACGTAGCCGGATCGGAAAACGAGGAACCAAATCGATAACTTTGTGATAGACGGAAGGCATACTTCTAATGTTTTAGACGTATGTCCGAGGCACAAACATCGACTCGGACCACATTTTGCTGTAGCCAAGATACGCACCCACCTCTATGCAGCAAAAAATGATGCAAGGAAAGCTAACTTCGAAACGCTGCAATCACGACAGACTGGATTTGCCTCTTTCTTGAATGTAAAGTTCAATAGAACACATGAGCTTCCTAGTACGTTCATAGTTGTAAACATTTATATAATTTCATGCACTTTTCAGTCAGGTTCTTGAGAATAACCAGATGAGCCAGACTCACGTTATCTTTAAACTACCATCAGTCTATACTCAAGAGCTCACTCTTAACACCTCTCAGTTGCATACAAAACAATTGTCATTTCTTCATTTTCATTTTCCTTTGCAGTAGTTAAGACTTTAAAACCTCCAGTGCAAGTAAGACGAGAAATCATTTTAAAGTTGAGCAAAACCCCTCAGCCCCAGACCGCAATGAGTCGGTGTCAACAGCGCGGATATTTAAATAAACAAGTGTAAATATTTTTAGTTCGCCAGCAAGATGTGTTGGGGAGGAAAATGAAAAAAAAAAAATAAAATAAAAATAAACTGAACGCCAAGTAAAATGCCAGAACATCAACAGCAGTGAGTGCAACAATGCCGTTGAAAGTGACTGCTGCTCATTCGGTGCACGTCATCCCCGCCGGTGTTGTGATATGTGGCTCGTACAAATAAGTAAATAAAAAATGGAAAACGAAAACAAAAACAAAAACCAAAACAAATTCCAGGTGAGGGTGAAATTACCAGCACTCATTTCTTCGCTTTAGTTACTCGCACATAAATAATTTCATACTTTAGAAATTTTTGTGACAAGATAGCTGGAGGGGAGACAGGTGTGTGTGTGCATGTGTGGGGGGCAGGGGTTGCTAAGCTAATCAGCTTCGCACACTGTGTTGGCGCAACACACGGCTGTTGGCGCTGTGGTTTCCGCTGTTGCTGTAGTTGTTGCTGCTGCTGCTACTCCGCACGCTGTTGTTGACACTTTGTTGGCGTTGATTCTGCATATCCTTCCATGCGTTGATTTTGCCATCAAGAAACTTTCTGTTGGATGCGGTTTTGTGCTTTTCTATTTTGTCACCCAACTCATTTTATTTACACTCAACTGTTGTTGATTTGTTGTTGCTATATCAAAATGTTGACTCTGTTAGTTTAAATGCAACTTCATTTATTGAAAGAGTGACAGCGGAAAATATCACTTACGCGTCGTATTGACTTCATCTCTTCTAAGTTGGTCAAAAGACGAGACGCCGGAACTCTTCTCATATGGAGACCTAGAAATCGTCAGAAAATAGTAAATCGATTCTTTCGGTTCTTCTTCCCACAACTTCTGTCGGCAGAATTCTGTGGAATAAGCAACCGTTGCTATAACGCAGTGTTCTGTGATGAAAACGGTAGGAGACTTTACTGTGGATTAGTTACCTTTATAAAATATTGCCAATCCGCTTCCTGTTCAACTTCGGCATAACGACTTTGAATCATCCATGGATGTCAAGTTTGGTTCATAGTTCACTTTCTAATAGTTATCCGGCATTTCCCTTAGTTGATTGAAAATCGGATATTGTAGGAAATTATTTTCCATTCTGGTTTGCATTTTCGAGCCATGTCTTCCCATATTTTTAACTTTTCTCTTCTTTTAGTTGAGATTTGTCCAGAAAAGTGTGCTGCCGATGCCCTAACCAAACTTCCAGCGGTTACAGTATCATTCCCTGCGGTACTCACGACAGGCATTTCAACGGTAGACGCAACTGAGCTACTGATAACTGAGCTGTACCAGATTGGCACCACCAACTGTAAGGCCTCTTGGAAACCCTTCCCAACGCATTTGAATGACGTGCGGGCGGTAGGACACCTCGTTTGTGATTCTCCAACTCAATAGCCTCGTGTCTTAAATTTCGGTGATTACTCGCATTGAGTCCCTCCTTGTTACTTCAAACTGCTAAGTGCCGCGGGTCCCCAGCGCCCTACGGCTAATCAAAGATCTCACAAAAACTAATAAATACACATTAAATTATTCGAATGTCAAATTTAATTTCAATATCTCTTATCTACTCATTTTACAGTAAATTTTTGAAATCTCATTTAAACAATGTCATTGCTTTTAGTGCACTAAAACATTGGTATGCAAAACTCGCTTTCAATAGCAGACTTAGCTGCTTTCGCTGTTCTCCCTTCTCACACATGCGTGTTTATGTATAAGCTTATATAAATGCATACAGATATTCCTACATGTATGTATGTATGTAATACATGTGCAAATGCATGTGGGCTTTCACTTTACTATTGTTCGGCGTATCCTTATTTTGCAGCCATAGTGAGTTGACGTTCGAATATGAGTAGGAAACCCAGCACGTTACTGGCACGTGCAATAATTCACTGTTATCCCGCTGACATACGTTTTAACCTCTTTTGTCGATGCTCCCCATCCAAAGCAAAGCAAAAGCTGAAACCAAAGTCAAAGCTGTTGCTATGCTCTTCATTTACAAAAGCACTGAGGTTTGTTTTCAGTGTGAATGTACATATATGAACTAACATATGGGTCAATCCATGTCAAATCGACCAGTGGTTGGAAGCGACCGTGCTTGATTTGGATGAATTTTGGTTTCTATGATTATATAACGAAGCTCTGGAAAAAAAAAAATAAATAAAAAAAACTTCAAAATTTCAAAATTTAAAAATTTCTCGGATTTGGCAAGTTTGTTTTTGAATTTCTCAAAAACTGTTATTTACAAAAATGGAACTGGACTCGTTTTAAAGCGAATATTCAAAGCTATACAAAAGATATATATTTAAACATAATTCGAAAAATTTATATATATATAATTTATATATATATATATATTTATATATGTAATTTGAACTTTGAAAAAAATTCATTAAAATCTTTCAACATAACTTCCTTTAGAGTTTGGAAATTTTTTTCCAAAAAGTTCCAAAATGTATATCATTAAAAGAGGACAGACCTTGAGAATTACAGGATATTTTAAGACCACTTGGAGGTATTGTATAAAAAATTTATCTAAAATTTTGCACGTTTATTTTTTGAATATCTCAACAAATATTTATTAGAGCTAGAGAAAGGGTGCTGACATAAATTTAAGCTGAGATTTGGAGATTTTGAAAAAATATATTGAAATTAACTTGAAAAGTAAAAAGTACAGAACTTTGTAATAAAAATAAAAAACGTAAAAGTAGAAATTATAAAAATTTTTGGCTCTATTTTTTACACAATAACTCTAACTGATCTGAAAACAGAAAATTACAGAATCTTTAAAGATAATTTGGAGGTATTAAAAAAAAAAAGTTAGGCAACAAATCTGATAAGTGTTTGCTTATACAAATTTATTAATTAAAAAATTTTTGGAAAATTTTTATGAAACGATTTTCTCAGAATTCTGTGCATTTTTTATTTTTCGAATTTAATTATATAAATAATTATGCATTTTTATTTCTTTAACACGAGACAAGAACCGTTTTTGTAACTGTAATATTTTTTGAGATATTCAAAAACTTACAAAATCCTGGGAAATCAAAAATTCAGCATTTTTTCATAACTTTCGAAAAAAAAATTTGTTTTTTATTTTGACAAAAGTTCGTTACATATTACTTGAAAAACTCTGACCGAAATACTCATCCAAATCATACATGGTCGATTTGACATAGAGTGGCCCAAATGCAAGTATATATGTACTTATGTATATGTTCCTACCACCCGCTGTTATTGTGCCTGTCTACCTGATGGACTGCCTACACCATCCGTTACGCGTGTTCGTTTCGTCGTTGCTACCGCCCGCAGCACATCAACTGTTGACTCGCCGCTCGCTGCTTTCTTGCTTTCTTACATACTTAGTACCTACATTTATATTGAAAGGTAGATCCGTAAGCTCACCGTTGTCGTGGTAACCGTAATTAAAATCGCTTTAATTTACTTCTACTCAATATACACACTCAGCCACCACTCCTCTCCTCTCCTCTCGCCCAATAAGTGCAATCCTCTCAGATGCGCATTGATACAGCTTCTTTCATTATATCATCAACACTCAAACTACATACTGTGTAGCAACAGTTTGTTGTTGTTGTTATTTTGTTTTTGTTATGTTGGTGTTGCTGTCAACATTGGTTGACTCGACGTTTACATTTCGAATTGATAGCGCCAACTCAGCTAGAGGGCGCTTATGGAAAGGTGCAGCAATGCTGCAGCGTAGACAAATTCACCGCAACCGTATCCTAGCAAATAAGAGTGGATTTCGAGCACAGAAGGAATACATCCACATGTATGTATGTATTTACCTGTATAGGCGATCGGTTGGTTGAATGGATAGATGTATAGGTGGATGGGATGATGAATCGTTGGTTATGGCTGCAACAGCCAACATTGCTTGCGACGTCTGTCGCCTCGCGCGTTTTGTCAGCTTAGTAGCTGCTGAGCATTTAATAACACAAACTCCGACTTAAGTTCCGTTAATGAAGTATCGTCATGGTGACGTGCCCGCGCCCAACAGCGTCACTCTACTCTAACGACCTCTACAATCCCTATGTCTGCATATGCCATTACAGCAACGGAATGGTTGGCTGCCAGTTTTCGTAATATAGCCGTTGTTACCGATTGTTTACTGTTGTTGCTGCAGTTATGGTTGCTCTGTATTCGTGCATACATACAACTGTATTTGTTTAGCCCATGCGGCAGTAAATGACGATTGAAAGCTGTTGAAAATGGCAAGCGCTGGCGTAATGAGTAGGCGATTATTTAGCACAGCTCATACCTATACATACATACATACAAACGATTTAATAGCGGAAGTACAAATGTATGTATGTACTTATTTGTTTCATCAGAAATTTGTTGAAAGATTGTACATTTATGTATTTGAGGATTAGAAATAGATTTCATCAAATATATGTATGTATGTAGGTAGATGGTTTTAAAGCTGTGCTTTGTTATGCATATGATTTAAACGATTTCTCTACTTCATCTAAAAAACTCTAGACTCAATAAATTTAAAGAAAATCTTCATTTAATTAAGTTAGTGTTTTTCTATCACTAGCACTTTTTGTGCTCGCCCAGTGTAGAACTGCTCGCAGTTTGCGAAAATCGAGTTAATTTTTTTTTCTATGGTTAAGTTTTCGTGATATTTATTTGAAATTTACAGTTATTTAGATAACAAAATCGATAAAATTACATATACATTATAAGTTCGATAAAAATATCGATAGCATAATAATAATAATAGATAATATCAACAAGTAATTTTTAGCAAAAAAAAAACCGACTTCAACTCTCATATAAAAAAAAAATATATATATATCTCATGATCCACTGATCGGATCTTAACCAGATTAGTATGGGACCACCTGAGACACTACCTTTCCGATGCAAAAAAAATTATCGAAATCGGTTGACGTGGTCCAAAGTTATGCGGTAGCATAAATAAAAAAAAAAATAAATAAAATAACAAAAAAAAATATATTCCGACGAACTAATAACCTCCTCCTTTTTTGGAAGTCGGTTAAAAAAAAAAGAAAACCTTTAACAAAATCGGTAAAAATATCGAAAACCAAATCGTGAAAAATTACGATTATAAAGTCGATATCAAAAGCCATAACAAAAATATAGATAACAAAATCGAATGTCGATAATTTCGATAGCAAAATCGATAAAAATATCGATAACAAAACCGATAAAAATGGCGATTATTATATCGATAAATCTCGAGAAATCCGAAAATTCCTAATATCCCGAAATAGGTCCCAGATTGAGTCTGTGTCTCTACCTATATCCTTTTCTCTATAATTACTTTTAATTTAATCTTTCTTCCTCTATATGCATTTTTACTTTATCGGTATATTCATCCTCATCTTTTGCTATGTATTTATATTTGTTTTTACTTTTATGTTTATCATTTTCTTCTTCTACATATTCCCCTTCACCTTTGCCCTTATATACATAAGTAAAGTGTTTAAATTTACCTTGATCTTCATTTTTGCCTTTATCTCTGCGAATCTTTGTTTTTGTGTTCATTTGCCTTTATTCTTTTCTTTATCTATGTACGTACTCACCTATTGATAGTGCTATTCTTTAACCTTTTTTAAATTAATATCATTAAATACATAACACACAAGAAGCACTTGTTTCAGCCCCAACCATTTCCGTTGCATCATTTCCGTTGCATCATTTCCGTGTGCAATTTCCGTTGAATTTGCCAATTTACTGCCAACCAACCAATCCCCGCTAAAGAACTTTCACTTCCAAAAGTAATGAGTGGTCAAATAAAAGTGAGCAAGAATTCTTTTTTTATGAAATATGAGCAGAAAAGAAGGTTGCTCATACGCCATGCCAAGTCACTGAAGCCAAAGGCAAATTTTTAACATTATAAGAAGCCAACCAACCAACCCGTACTAGAATGCAAATATAATTTTGTAAAGAATATGTAAATCTAATGAGTACTCAAATTCAAACGAGTTGTATATTATGCCGAACGAAATTTTTGCCTTACCATTTGTGTGCAAGTGTGTGAAACATGTGATTGTGATGTGTCTGACCCCGTTAACTTGGATGGTAACACCTACACAAATGCAATTTTTGGCACCAGGCATACAGCAAGGAGCAGCAAGTGAAACACAATATGCCAGTGGACCTGCAGAAATCGGTGTTAACAGATGTATTGCCGTACATGTGGCACAGCAAGAGAATGAACAACGTATTTGTATTTATGCACAAATGACAGTATGCATGTATGTATGTATGTATGTATATACTACATAAATACGTGTATGCACATTTAAATATGGCCAAATGGAGACGTAATTTCTGCGTGCCTACTGTGCGTATAGCTCATATAAAGTACAGGAGCATGTAGTATGCGCATGCATATATGTATGTATGTATGTATGTGTGCTTAACAAATTGTAACGTACTTGCTGGAAAAATTGTACACTTTCGAAGTAAAATTGTGCGTTTTTGGCGAAATTATCAATTTTTCTAGAACAGATTGCTTTTTTGACTGATAACACAAAGTTAAATAGTGTTTTTCAGAAAATCCAGTAGCTCAATGACTCAGGAAAAATAGGGTCTTTGTATTAAAAAATGCCTTGACCCTAAAAAGAGGGGTCTCAAATATTTTTTTTTTACCTGAAAACCGTATGCAATGCAAATTTTGAAAAGTTTGAAACACATATTTTTGCTGCTCTTGCGCCAAAGAATTTATTTCCATGGTCACAAGAACAAAAAAAACGCTTTTAGATTTTTTTAAGTTCATTACGAGCTGTTTTTAAATCAGAAGAGTGAAAAAGAATTAAAAATTTAACTTTTCAAGTTCGCTTCAAAGCTCAAGTAGCAAAAAAGGCCGCTCAAATCGAACGATCCATTCTCGAGTTATACGCAGTTTAAGGGTTCGCAACTTTGTTGTATAGTTAAATTTTTTCCTATTAGGAGATATGTTTGCACCCACATACATATGTAAGTACATGGTAAGCTTTCGAACAGCGGCATGCGAATATTCGTAAAAACAAGCGGCATCAGGTTTATAATAGCCAAATGAATGTGAGAACGAACGCGATTATTTTGTGGGTATACAGGAAGGATATACGCATGAATGTATGTATGAATAGGCGAGCGAGTTAATCGAAGCGCTCAAACACATAGCCACACACCATATTTAGAAGAGTGTGTGCTGACAAAACAAGCGAATTTCACTGTTGCTTTTATAATGTGTTACCCCTACCTACGCTTGTAATCCCTTCCATTCCATTGTGGGAATTGCGACAGTTTCAACTTGAATATATACATATGTGAGTTGTTGTAATTTTAAACATCACATGCACGCATTTACATATATGTATGTATGCGTGGAATGTATGAGTGGGAAATGTGCTTAATTTTCCATTTAGGCGCGAATAATGAAGTTGAGCTCATTTGCTTGTCTGCTTGACTGGTTTTCAGTGCGCCTAACATACGACTAGGCTACGCCAAATAATACATATTTTTAGGAGCGAGTATGTTAAAATGCGATTAACGCAAAGTGAATACAATACAAACAAGTAGTGGAAGTCTCTTATTGCGAGCTATACCTAAACAAATACATGAAAAGTTATATGAAGTGCCTACATTGTGTGCTTAGTTATTTGCGTTATTTTATAAAGTTTACACTTACTGCTTCCAACAGGATTTTATTACATTGAATAAATATTTCTGAGGATTATCCAAAAAGCGCGTTGGGTTAAATTTCATGCACTGCTAGCTTCAAAATTGATTGTTATCTTTACGCATTTGGGGAAACTTCTCAGTAGATCGCTTTATGAATAATTACCTACATATGTGTTTAGATATAGTATACATATCTACATATGTAAGTACATGTAACTTCGCAGCTACATTAGCTAGATATTTTGGCCATTTTCTAGATTACGGAACACATTCTGCTTGTGCTCGTATAATATTTGTATTTATACACAAAGCATGTCCTAATAAATATGCAAAAATCTTGTAAATTACAACATTTATTTTGCTGTTATCACTTAAAAGTTGGATAATGAATGCTGAAATGTTAAGTTGAGAGATTAATCTCTACAAATTCATGCATATGTAAGTTCATAGAAATGCATTTGCGGTACTTTACTAATAAAAGTTACCACAGGAACGGCACTGGGCAGTGTTTCCAACTGGGCAAAAAAAAAAATAGGGCTAGGGGTTAACCCTTCTAAATTCGAACTTTTCTTGTTCACAAGAAAGCAAAACTTCCGAAATTTCCCTTACCAAAGCTGAATCGGACTAGTCTAAATCTTCCCACCGAGGCGAAATACTTAGGTATTATACTTGAATCCGCACTTGCGTGGAGGCGCATAGTAGAGGAAAGAGCAAAGAATTGGCACTGATTGCCTCAAGTGATCCTGTGGTTTTAGTTTTAAGATTCGCATACATTTTCCAACCCGGGAAGATTTGCAAGGTTGACGCCTGTCGGAAATGGATAATATTTCCATCTACACTGATGGCTTAATGATGGAAAAAGGAGTCGGCTCGGCTCTGTACACCAAGGACCTTCAAATAAGGCAACTATACCTGATAACTTTCAGGCGGAGAACTTTGCCATAGAGAAGGCAGCTTATCCCATACGAGATAGTAAGTATCTGTCAGTGAACGTCACTATATTCGTTGGCAGCCAGGCGACGTTGGAAACAATATGCTCCAAGGTGGTAAAGTCGAAAGCATTTCCGAAATGACGTGCAACGCTGGCTCCACTGAGTTAAGTCAAAATCTTTCTCTGCTGGTTTCCTGGACGTAGCAATATAGAAGGGAAGGAAATAAGGAAGTAGAAAACTCCCTACTCCCATCGTTTTCTTGTTTGCTAAGGGCGATTGAATAATACACCACAGCCGTAATAAATGACGTATGGATCAATTGGGGCGACTGTGAGATCACAAGATCCTTGTGGCCGAGACTCAATAAGAGTCGTACTGAGGAACTTTTAGCACAGCGATGCGCTATAGTGCTAATGTTCCATCGATGGTGTATACCAACATGTTCCCTCTACAGAAGTTGTAGGCATGAGGATGAAGAGGAATCGAATAACCCCTTCGTATGTCAATACCCAGTATCGAATTAAAATACAGCGGCTGGCTTCGCACAATGGGTCTACAACGGCCAAAATGAGTGAAAACAGACTTGAGAACTATCGAAAATCCATTACGTAGATTCATAGAAAAATATCCAGTTAACCCAAATCTGAAAGAATTTTTGATAAAAATGCATATTTTCAGTCATGGGACGAGCTTAAAGTAGATAGAATGTAGAAACGTAAATTTGTAAGAAAAATATCAGATTTTTGGAAGTAATTTAAATTAATTTTTCTACTAGTGTGGATATATAAGTGACCAGTCTGATTGATTACTAGTTTTTTTGACATATCTGTGGTCAAGCCGTGCTTTAAAATTGTATATATCTATTGAAATTCATAAGAGATTTTTACTTGAAATTAGAGCTCTCGATTTTGTTCGCACATTTTCAAACAGCCCGGGTATATGAGCAGCGAGTACTCGCACACTTGTTCAATGCTCATTACTCGAAAATTTTCGAGCATGAGCTCGAGCAATTCGAGTTTTTTCGAGTAATTTGAGCAATGTTTTTTTTATTATATTGACATTTTTGGTAGCAACCTTTTAAATTTTTCAAATTATTGATATATAATGCAAAGATTGTTACATTGTTATTTAATAATATAATTTATTTAACATGAATTAGAAAGCAGCTGCTGACAAATACAATTTACAAATTTTCTTTTGTTTATGAAATTGTTCAAAAACTCGAAAATTTTGAACAAACATTTGAGCAGTTGAGCAATGAACGAGTTTCGAGCGAGTATCGAGCTACTCGCATTGCTCGATACCCGCGTATCTAGAGCTCTACTTGAAATTCTTCATAATTTTGTGCGTATAAGATTTTTCGGCCGCTTACTTAAAAAAAAAGACATTGATTAATACTCAAAGGGCAGTGTTTAGGCTTTTATATCCTCCCACACAGACAGATATATTGCATCAATTTATTGTTTTACAGAGGCTCAAAATGATCAAAAACGCGTTTTGCAGCACTTTTAAGCCTAAGTTGCTCGAATACTAGAGGCAATCAGACAATATAATTAAAATGAGCAACACCTTCCACTTAAAAAATTGCCAAAAATCAATGCGTTTTTCTAGCAACTTCAAACTTGCACTTTCTAATTAAATGGGCTATAAAAATATTAAATAGCATATAGATTTATTTTTTTTGGTGGAGTATGAACCATATTTTTATAAAAAATTATCGCAAATAAATAAGAATGAAAAACTTTGTATATATTGCAAAAAATTCACTGTGCCAATACTTTTGTTTGTCACTGTATATTTTTCTGGTTAAAACCGGTATATACTCCGAATTTCTTCCAAATTGGATAACATTTACCCGTTTTCCGACTGTTAGCGATTATTACACAAATTGAATTGAAACACAATATTACCGCAATTACACTTTATGTTACTTAAAATTAAATAATTGCAACAAAACTAAAAATATATGTTAATAGGTAAAAAAAAGGCAAATATACAAACAAAATATTTAAATGCTCTCACCTATAAACATCCTATCTTAACTCGTTAATTGTAAGTTCCTACCACCCTTCTCTTTCCACCCAACATTTATCGCGGCATGTTTTCATTCGAGCAATTCCTTTTAATTTCATTTTCCAACAGAAAAGTCACAAAGCCATTGCAACATTTACACGACGACAATGTCTGACTGTTGATATTGCTGCAGTTGCCATTGCAGTTGGACTGGTTGTCGTTGTTACAGCGTTTACAACACAAGTTCGCTCTGAATATTATTATTTTTATTTTTTGTTTTATTTTTTTGTTTTCAAAACATAATCACACACAGCAGCTGTAGCAGTGCGCGACATTGGATATCATTGCATAGCATTAAGTTGCATTGTTGCTTTAACTGTTGTGGTTATTCTATTTGAGTAGCTGTTGTTGTTGTTGGCTTTTCGCTGAGCATAACCACTGCAATGCTGCTTGTTAAACGACAATGTCCTGCTGTAGCGTAATGCAAGCTGCAGGCAAATGCCACTCGTGTTGTTGCTGTTGTTGTTGGCGTTACTGTTGTTGATGCTCTTGTTGACGCCACTGTTTGCAAGCTTATGGTGGCTGTTTGTGCTTGTTGCCTGGTACACTGTTGTAGTTGTTGCTGCTGTCGGCGCTGTAGAAAGTTTTTAATTCATGTTGTGAAGTGAAGCCGACAAAGTCAGATTTATAATGTGTCGAAATGTTGTACGCAATATTGTACCCCCCGGGTAGTTGCTCCGCCTACTTACTATTTCATCATGCTTGCAAGTTTGTGTATATTCGTTTGTAAATATTAGTAGTGATGTTCATTTCAGCAACGCGGTTGTTGACTTTTTCGCACTTTCACATAAGTCAGTACAACGATGAACTTTCCTGAACCCATTTGCAAATTCAAATAATTTCATGCAGAGCAGTAAATAACTTGCAAAATGTTAGACTAAGAAATAATAACTACGCAACAAGTGAATGTCTTGCAAGAGTGGAATTTCAAAATATGTCAAGTACACTTTTACTTTGGAAACACAAATGTGGAGGAAACCGCGAAGAAAGCTATAAGAATATTTGCTGAGGCTCATAACCTCAATTGCAGACTGTATCTTAAAACTTAGAATCCAGCTCTCAAGAAAACTACAATAATTATTTCTTATTAGGTCCATTCCTTATCTTTTCCGACTAAAATCTGAAAAGTGTCAAAATGCAGGAGCGTAAGCAAAATGCGCTCACTAAAAGAGAATAACAGGAAAAAGGAAAGAACCGCAAAAACCCAAATTTTTAGTCCAAAGAACGGCAACAACAAAAATATGATGTCAAATAAGAATAGAAATGTATGTACAATAAAAACTTACTATTTATATAAATTATTTTTTGCCTGCTTCCATTTTTAGTTCACTTTGTTTAGTTTTTAGATCATTCTCACTTTTCGTGTATTCTTTAATTTCCGTTAATTTGAATTCAGTTGAGTTTGACACTTTTCAAGATTTTGCTAGCAAAAATCCTTCTGACTAAATCTGACTACTTCGGACTGAAGAGAGTCACTCTCACTGAGTGTTGCTCTCTCATTTCTGCTGTCATTTTCAAATTAAGAAATGCTTTTTGGACTAAATCTGATTACTTCGGAATATTTCTGGGAGATATGGCACGCAACTATTAGTTCTGTCGCTTGAAAAAGCAAATTTTCTTGAAGAAATAAATAAAAGAGCTTTTTTTGAGAGCTGCAAATTGATTTAAGAAATTTTGATAGAAGAAAATTTCTTTTCCACTTCTCGTGCGTCATTTTATATAAATTTTTCGTTTTTCTTGAGAGGTCTTAAAATTTGCAAAGCATACTCACTTACTGTTGTTTTTTACACTTTATAGCCTAAAAGACTTGACCATTGATATGTACTTAACAACTATTCGAATATTAAATTCGTCAACCTCGAATTCGTTGCACCAAAAAGAGCTACATGATAAAAATACAAGTTCAGTTCAGTTAATTTTTCCGGTATTCGAAATATAAAAAAATGAGGCAATCGTGAAAGATCACCATCTCTATCGAAAACCTAAAACCAGAAATCGAGGAATATGAATAGAAAAGTGTATAAATTTCATAGAATTAATTAATTTATTTATATTAAAATTCTTTTGTAAAATTTTGTATTACTTTTGAAAATTGAGCGCATCTTGTGTTTATATGTATAACTTTATAGTAAATAAATAATTTTTAAGCAAAAAACACAACCGACTTTAATTCTCATATACAAAATTTAAGAGTACCGTTAATTTTTTCATGATCCAATGATCAGATCTAAATCAAATTACAGAACGACGCTTAAGGTACCGTCTTTCCGAAAAAAAAAATATTGAAATCGGTTCAAGCGGTCCAGAGTTATGCGGTGGCATACATAAAAGAAGAATTTGTTCGAAAAAATACCAAACGATGACGAAGCAATACCAGATTTATCCGGAAAATAAAGCACGGAGAATTCCGGAAAGTCCCAAAAATACCCAAAGACAACAAGAAGGATCGTAAAAAAAACGAAAAAATCTTAGAAGGTCGTGCAAAAACTACAATGAAAGAGAATTCTAATATTATGCAACCTCGAAAAAAATATCTATGTTTAATATCTCAAAAATATAAAAGCCAAAGCCAACTGAACTCTTTTGCTTTTGACTAAAAGATGCATACTTGATACTTCATTTCAGAACATTATCTAGTCCAAAATAGTGTAAATTATATTTTTCAAAGCAACACTACACCCAAACAAAGCTCAATAGCAGACGTGGTGGTATATTTATGAGAATTGTGCGCTACTCGCACACCAGCATTTCTTGCTCAATTAGGCACTTAAATTACCAAAAAACAAAGGTCCAACTTTCTAATCCTTCTGTATATTGTTGATTAATTAGTTTGACTGCAGCAATTATTTTGCAAGTACGAAAGCAAGTAGTCGTAAATGCAGTAATTATCTCTACTCTAAGAAGTAAATTGTGGCCTGCAGTCCAAAAACGACTGCCACTTTTAACTGTTCCGATTCTCTTAAAATTTTATTATGCAAATAAAAGTGAAAATTTGATGTGCAACATTTCTTCTCTGCAGCCCTTTAGTTCCTTGTCCAAGTCAGACAACTGGTTGGTGACAAGAAATCAGAGGAACTTGCTGGCGTTTTGCGACGACTGCGGCACGATCATCAACTTGAGTGGCGGCCAAAGTGTCAAAGTGTCATAAAATGCATAAAATGACGTTAAAATTACTCGCACTTGCTGTGATGCGCCGTGGTTGCGCAATGCGTGTTGCTTGCCGGTTGTCGGTTGTCGGTTGCTGGCTGCTGTCTGCCAGCTCCTGCGCTACCCCGACGTCACATCACAAACTTCGCTTTACAACTTTGTGCCACTTGCAGCAGAAGGAGTGCTTGTCCGTCGCGTCGCAATACTACTCACCACACCGCCTCTGGTAACTTTCACTGTTGTTATTGTTGTAATTGCTGCTGTTGTTACAGCTGTTGCTTTGCGTATAGGGACACGTACAGCAATTTAGTTCATAGCAAGCAAGTTTGCATGCGTCTAGTTGCTCCTCGTGCCTCACGACTGCTGGCTGCGCCCTACACTCGTACTTACAAGCTACAGCCCAATACGGGGGTGTTGTCGTCGAGGTATGTAGGTATGTTGCATTGGAAGTCGACTATGTGGCATTACATTTGTTGCTTAAGGACATTCTACAACTTGTGTATTGTTGCACATAGTTGCACGTCGTGCCTCGTGACGCAAAGCGCTTGTTGACCCAAATACGCATACCCGACTGACCCGACAGCCAGAGAGTAGCAACAAAAAAAAAGAAAAACCAAGAAATCTGCCGACAAGTGTAGAGTGTGATGCAAGTTTTGGGCGATACGAGGTTTGGATGCAGCTCGGAGTTTTTCCAAGATTATTACTCAGTCAGTGGCTGTGGTATTAGTTAGCTGTGCGAGTGTGTGTTTTACCTAGAAGCTGTAATGTTGTTGTTGTTGTAGTTGCAAATAAAAATGTTTTTAAACATGTTGACATCGTGCCCACAACTGTGCAGTGAGTGCAGTCTCTGGTGACAGCTATGGAGGTCAATGTATGCAGTGGGTTCGTTGCTCTTGAATATTTATTTAGTTGTTTGTAGTTGTTGACCTGAACTTAAGTAGAAAGGCAAAAAAAATAAAAAAATACACAAAAAGCAAACAAACAAACAGTTATAAAAATAAACTAAATATTTGTGCTAGAAAAAAAGCGAACAAAGTGCTCATTTATCACCTATGGCCACAGGGCGTATGAGTAACATTAGGATTATGTGCGTTAATGTCGTTTCACACGGGCGCGGCTTCTCTGTTAGCCAGCGGCCGGCTTGAAAGGGAAGTTTTTATGCTATTAGGGTATGAAAGTTTTTATTGTGAATCCAACTGTCAGTTAAAATGAGGTTCCACCAATAGAAAAAAAATTAAAAAAAAATGTTTGCAAAAGTTATGCGTAATTCAAAATTTCACTATTTTTCCAGTTTTTTCAAGTGAATTTTTTGAATATGTCAAAAACTTTTTTGTAAGATATGAACTTTCGAGTTTTGATAAAAACAAAATTTTTCTCTCTTTCGAAAGCTTTTAATAAATTATTACACTTTGCAACAACTTTAGGGTAATGGAATCTTACGGGGATGATACCAACACAGACAATCAGAGCCTCGTAAGAGACCCCCTTCCTATGATGACGACCACGACAAACGCACAAAATATTACAATTTGAGGACATTTACGGCAGTTAGATGTCCTCGAAAAGACAATCGCTGACATCACCGCCATTTAAGGCATGCGAAAGACAGAACAAGGGAAAAACGCGTGGGTCCTCCCGACGTCTAGTACATTTGCCATGTAAAGGAACGCAAATTCGGTGTTGGATTTGTGGTGCGAGAGAGAGATAGGATACTGAGAAGTGATTACAGCATACGGCCTTCCTTGCGATTCCTTTTCTCATGAGTTGAGATGATGGCTGCCGCAGCAGGTGGACTAATCGATACATATGCATTACCCTCTCTTTGATGACTGATCGATAAATAAAGAAAAGGACTTTTATGAGGTAGCACTTATTTTTTCACTCAAAAAAAAAAAATGCACGACCACCTCCAAAATAAATCTTATAGAAATTAATTCGGAATCCCTCCACAAAATTCGGTATTAACATTAAGAAAAACAGTATTAAAAGTTGACCTTTGGCGAGTATTTAGAACTGTGGTCCACGAAACATTCCGAACGCAGGCGATGTAACAAAAAAATGAGGCACTGGTGCAACAACAACCACAAAAACAGTAACACGCAAAATAGAAAGAAACTTAAAATGTGAATTTCTACGCGTGACAACCTACTTCCATTTTTTTTTTGTACCAAAGTCCTTACCTAGTAAACAAAAAAAAACAAAAAACGTAGCCTACTTCTGACGCACATGCCTGCGTGCTTGATGAATTCACAATGTCCTTATGCATTTTGCACATGCGTATCAACCCACATTTATCTGTAGCTTAAAGCTTTTAGTAAAGCGCATTGTGTGCGTGTGCGCATTTGCCAGTGCAGAAATGTGTAAATTGCTATTTTTCACAGCATTTTTCATGCAACATTAACTGTTGCCGCTAGCAACTGGCAAGCAGCGTGAGACGACACGCTAGTACGAGTACATATTTCGTATGTTATTTTTCCTGTGTTGCAATCATTT
>NW_016164195.1:20574-32815 GCF_001687245.7 Rhagoletis zephyria | reverse complement strand
GAGCACCAATTCTCCTGCAGCGCCCAGCAGGTGGCAAGTGAAAGAGTTTCACTTGAAATGCTGGTATTAAAGAACAACATTTCAAGGGGAGGCGGATGACAAAAGAAAAATGCTTCCAAGACCGCTTAACTTGCGAACGCCAAGAGCGCGCTCTTCAACGCACTCGTCAAATTTGACGACGCGCGGCAGCACCATCAGCAAAGCATTACAAAAAAGAGCAACTCAGCGGCGGAGTGCTCCCCGCAGAGTTCTTTTTTTTTGCTGTTTATAACCTGAATAATTCCACCTCTCTTAGCTCCAATCGCCGCGCGGCGAATTTACACCACATGTGCCACACTTGAAGGTGTTTCATTCCACATTCGTTCCTGCTGTCAATGCATACGAAATGTGACTGCGTTGACTTTGTTTGTTTACCTGCTGCAACCGGGCGCTAAATGGGCGCATTGGGCGCCGGTGTGCGATGTGAGAGCGCCGAGATTCCTTGCATGTTTGTATGCGTGCGTTGATGAAGGTGGCGCAGCCGACAACGTCGACGCCAACAACACCATTCTCAACCGAACGGAACCAATTATCAAAATACTCACAATGAGAGCCTACATGCAATGAACGCACACACGGACATGCACCCTCGTCAATACGAACGAATGCAGACAATTGGGAAAAATAAATGAGTGCCCATTGCATTTTTCTTATGATTTGTTAATATGGGTTTCTACGCGGCGCAGCGGTGCAACCTAGTGCGTCAAAGCGAAATATACATGCACTAAGGAAGGTAAAAGTGTAATGTGAAGTTGGGTGGGAGGTTCGAAGTGGGCAGCAAACAAGGTAGAAGTACAAGACAATGTGGGCAAGTGGGTACTCGGGATGACTATGATTTCGCGACGGATTTGCGAAGTTTACAAGTTCATTCGATTCATTCAGTTTTTAGCAATTCCCAACCATTTTATTAATTAATCTTTATAAATTAAACTAAGCTAAAATCTAAATTGATTGGTGTAAATGTATTGCCAACGTTTTGAAAGACAGTAGCAGTACCAATATATGCTGAATTGCTCAGCAAATTTATTGGGTAAAACTTCACAAAATTAGCTAGACTTATATGCAAGCTCGGTCAATGCATTCCCCATTCGATTTCGCCTTAACATAGTTCATATTACATGTATAACCCACTAAAACAGCTGAGCCAATACTACGCGAAGAGTTGCCCGAGAGTAAAGCATCGTACACAGCGGACATAGATGTTCCTAAGGTACCGGTTTTGGAAGACTTATGAGGTAAATTTTACAAGAATAAGTGGGGTAATATTTGAACACCAGTGACAAAATGTGGTAAAATTAACATTTAGTAGAAGAAGCAGGTCACCTAGTTTCCACAACCAATAGTATGTATTGTAATAAGCCTCTATTTGGTGATAAGTCTTCTTTGATACACGTTTCGTTGTAACATGTTCTGGGGTCTTCTCTCAGGAGTTATCTCTGAAAGAGTCCTATAGACTCGCAGATCACTGCAGTGTTTTTCAGGGTAAGAAATATGCAATCCACATGGCGGCAAAGCTGGTGAGCACAATCGACCTAGCTTCATCGAAACTTGGCGACTAACTCGATATGCGTCAAGGAATGCGGAATATCCCTACAAGCTCTACAGCAGCACATAATCAATCTTTAGTGGGTTCCTGGGGCATAGTAGAAGCGGACGAATATGCTAGAAAGGGTTCTGAGATGGGACTTGTGGAAGCGAGAGAGTAGCCAGGGCAGTCACGAACAGTAGGTGGAATAATTTACACACCTGAATGGTATGGAACGAAAAACATGGAGTTTATTAAGGCTCTCAAAGCCAAACGTTAGGCTCCTCACAGAAATACTGACGGACCACTAAACCATTGGCCACATGGCTGCCACAATTGAGCCCCGTACTTCTGCAGAAGCTGCAGAGATGAGAAGGAGATAAAACCGGTCCAACACTTTTTCTGTATATGCCCAGTACTCCGAGGAAAAGACCTCAAATTTCTGTGGGACCACTTCTTTGAGAGCCTAGATACCTTAGGGAAAGCTCCACTGGAAGACTGACGGGATTCACTAGAGAATTAAGATGGCGCAAAGACGTGTAGGATTCTGTGTTTTTAAATATGTTGCACGATTCAAAAGGATACACCCTAGTCGGGTGCTTTTTGCCCCTTCTATGTATAGATTCTTCTTTACATAGTTGGTGCTGTATCTCGTTGTAAATTAATGTATATTTCGCTGGATTTTCTGCGCAAAAATTTAACTCGCTCCAGCCTTTAGACTACGTTGTACTACAAACTGCTACTTCGAAGTCATTATTTATGAGTTTTGGAGCCAATAGTATCTCAAATGTGCCTCTTCTTGCTCTTCTCAGTTAGTTCTTGTAGACAAAAATATTTAAGCTAGAGAAAGCCTACTTAGTTTAAGAGTTAATCGAGTTGCCCAGCGATCAATGTAACACCAAAAAGGAATTGAACTTCTTTACTTTACCTTTAACGGTAGGCATGGTGGCCCATCAAAGTCGCCTCTGCAATATTTGGTTGCCAAATTCGAGCGGCCGTCTCGTTAAACAATCGGCCAACATCCGCACGTCTAAGGAATGCTCGATCGGCCGAGACATTGACACTTTCCATATGAAAATGTGCCGGAAAACTCGAAGTAATCAATTCCTCGTAACTAATATCGCTCTCCTGATGATCGATGCCCTCTAAGCACTACGTTTCTTTACATTTATTTTCCGTTTTTTTCGGTAATCATTTCAGCAGATACATACCCTAACTCCTTCTGTACCACTTGTCCCTCGTCCAATTTAGGTATGTATTAGGCTAGGCAAATTATTTGGAAGCCGACCCATCGATTAGTGACGCGTTCGATGATATTCTAAAGAAACCCATTTAATACTCAAACGTTGGTAACAGCGCCGACCCGACACTGCGCCAAAAAAGAACGAACACTTCTACTTCCGTGAAAACGCACCCATCTTTGTGCCATCGAAAGCAAAAAAAAAAAACTGCAAACATAGGTGCCGGAAATGAAAAGTACATACATATGTATGCAGGATACACATAGTCATGCAAACTTGCAACACATGTCCACGAGGGCAACTATCAGCCGAAATGCACCATGACCAGGGGGTGTGAGGCAGGAATGAGAAAACAAATGGGAGCGCCAAATCGGAATATACGCACATGAGCAACAAAATACTTGTATTATAAAGTACCGGCAGGAACAATGAGAAGAGCAATTGAGAAAATTATAGAAACATCGAAAATTGGCTGGACAGCACCGCAACAAATGTAAGTTAGGGAGCGCGGGGGTGGCGAGTGAGTGCGACGGGAAGCAATCCACGACGCTTTTGGGGCCTATACCTACACCAGCAAGGGTTGCAACATGGTTTCGGCAAACGCAGCATACTCAAGAACGCAGACGCCACCTCAAAAAAGAGGAGAGCGCCAAAAAAATATGAAAATTTCGGCAGTAACAAAACGAAGCAAACAAACTGCTCATCAAGGAAGCGCCGGCCGTGAGCGCTACAAATGCGAATGCGGGTGGTGGACGGTCGGTCGGTCGCTTGTGAGTTCATACTTACTAGAGATGGCGGTGCAGAGTGATGATTAGTAACATCGCCGAAGGAGGCATACATACGCAGGGTTGCTAATCACTTCGTTGCGCGCGTGAAGAATGAATAGATGACGGGTGAGGGAGTGGGTGCATGGTTGGTCGTGAGAGGGTGCATGAGCGCATGCAACAAAACTAGCGACGCGACGCTAATGCGAGGCGCACGCATACAAGCGGCAATTCAATCATGTACGTGTGTGTATATGTGTGCATATGTGGAAATTCCTTCAGATGGGAAAAAGGCTCATTCGATAGAAAGTTCGCGCGCGCTCACTTACATATGTGCGCTCTGGCCGCTTGATTCATATAAACCTGCCAAGCACAGTGAGTATGTGAGTACGTCAAAGTGTCTGCAACGACAACGGCGTAGGCGCATATTTCAAATGTAACTTCACATTGCATTCGACTTGCATTGCGTTTGTTCGCTCGCTATATCTTTTCATAGTAGTTGTGCAGAAACTATAAACTAAATTTTATCGCTATTTGGCGCAGCGCGCGGGCGCGTTCAACATGCAAGCTCCTGTCGCGCCACCAATCAACAACGCGCGCCTAAGCGTCACAAGTGTGTAGGTACGCGTTTTAGGCCTATGACGCTGTACGCGATACGCAACAAGAAGGCAAAGGCAGCAGCAGCAGCAGCAGCAGAACCTTAAACAAGTGGCAACAACGTCGCGGCCTTGTCTTTGCAATAGCGGCGATAGCAGTGCAACCCTTCGCGAAATAGTTTAGCCGTCTGCATGCAGTGGATTTTGTATGCGAGTAGTTGTTGCTTTTATTGCTCTCGCAACTGCATTAGAGACACCCTGCCGATGCGTACATAGGTGCATAGGTGCCGCATAACAGCCTACTACCAGCTGGACTCTGGGGTGCAACAAAAGTAATACGCACTATTTATTGTTTTTGTTGCCAACCGACTGCAGAAGCAGCACAAAAGCCAAATGCGAAGTGGGTGGTGGTTCGCTGAATGTGCATAGCGTGCAGCCACATTCTCAATAAGCTTCCTTCTTTCGAATGCGGAGAAATGGTGTCGTTGCGTATACGCGGTGAGTGTGATGTCCTCACCGTGCCTATCTTGAAATTTTTTGGCGAAAAACTTTTGCTGCTGACATACGTACTTATATGTATGCAAGAAAAATGAGGTAAAATGTGACGTTAACGCCAAGCTTATAATTTCACGCAGCACAAAAATATTTCAAACGTTTATTGGCATCGATTGGTCTCCTTCGATAATAACCTCAGTAAAATTGTCTGTCGATAAATCTATCGATAACGATATTGAAAAATATAGCGCTAACAATATTTAATAGGATTTACTCAAATAAATTGAAAACATTTCATAAGTAATTTAGGAGCCATAACAATGTCCAGTAGGCTTTTTCCGCATGTTGATATCGATAGCGGTCATTATCGATAACAAAATTAATTAAAATGATTGTATCAAATTATGCCGACAAATAAGTCGACAATTAATTTTGTAAATGTATAGATTATGTTATCGATAAATGTCTTATTTTTCGATAAATTTATCGATAACGAAAAATTGTTTGATACCAAAATGTATGCCAATATATTAAATATTTCGATAAAAATGTCAATAAGTATTTGGAAAAACTATCGATAATGACATCGATGGGGTTTTGCCTCTATTCAACTAATATCTCCTGCCTCCCTTGCCAGTCTGCCTCCCTACTCTAGTCTAGTCTACTCCGCCTATATCTGTGCCCTCTCTTTGGCAAGTTTTCGTATGCATTCGGTTTTTAAATTTTTCGGTCATCTTTCTTCGTGCTTTGCGATTTTTTTTAATTGTCTTTACAAACAACTTTCGTCTGAGTACCTTATGATTTTTGTTATCGGCTTTTCGATAGCCTTCAATCGTTATTTTTAGTTTTTAAAATATTGCTCATATTTGAGTGTTGTTTTCTATATGCACTTCTCTCAATAAAAAATAATCTTCCGAAATCGTAAAAATAATCGATAACAATCGAGAAGATAATTGGCAAGGGGAGAAAAAATAATCGAAAGCTCATCGCTGCTCCGACAATAATTTATTGTTTTATACAATTATCATTTAATGCGATTTCAAATTATCGATAGCAAAAAAAAAATCGACAAAATCGAAATATTATCGAAAACTCAGTTCTCGCAATGAATAATTTGTTTTTATGCGATTTTCAGCTTTCCTCATATATGTATATCTAATAATTTTCGATATCGGTTTTGTGATAGACATTTGTTGAAAAACAATTTGTAAAATAAAGTTTTTCCACCATATTTATTTTAAAGTTTAATTTTTTGACAGAATAAACTAAAAAAAAAAAAATATATAAAAACTGATTACTCCAGGAGATTTTATCTATACTTTTTTTTATATATAATTTTTTTATTTTAAAAAGGCAAACAGAAAAATATTCAAAAAGGCGCAAAAATAGCGAGTAAAATAAAAAAATTTTATACAAAATTCAATATGTAAAACTGAATACAGCACGGCCCTTACTATAAAAAGTCATGACTTATTCGTTTTTTTTTAGATTAATTGATTATTTTTATAAATTTTTAATCGATTATGTTTTTTATAAATTTTTAATCGATCATTTTCGATAAATTTTTATCAATTTTTTTGTGTAAACTCCATTTCTTATTAAAAATACAAACCAAAAAAATTTTGATATCGTGAAAAAATCTAATTAAAAAAAAGAACAAAAAAAAGAAAAAAAAAATATTTTCTACTTTTTCCATCGATGAGGGTTTTGTCTTCCAAATGTACTCTGTAACTCCAAAAACAAATTCGAATTGCCTAAAAGTAAATCAACACCAAAAGCAAGTTGGAAGCAAACGTAACCGCCAAAGCCGCTGCACACCCACAACTCGAAGCTGTTAGAGAAGTTTTCCCCTACATGCATGTCACGATTGTTGTTGTTGCTGATGTTATTGGCAAGCGTCACACACGCGAAAGCCGTCGGTAAACGCGCAGAATTTTGCCATTTACGCTAATGCCAACCAAACTGCAATAACAACTAAAAGAGCTCAAATAATCACAACAACAACAACATAACTATAAGAGCAACTGCGACTAACACGACAACAACAAAGACAATGACAACCAACGACGATAACGATGACGACTTCAACGGCTACGACGACGATGCCAATGTCGAGAACACCGACACCGACAACGACAACGACAGCGGCTGCGACTACTACGAAAGAGTCGCCGACAACTACTATACGGATGAGAACTACGTACTACCACAAACAATGCCGGCAATGCTATTGCAACACACGACAACGACGACGACGTCGTCGTGGAGTCAACACAACTACAGGCAAAGTAGTGTTTTGTAGGGGCCACAAACGAGCTACCACAACCAAAATCAAGCTGAGAAGGGATAGTGCAGAAAGGCGCACATACACGCACTCAGGTGGCGCACACGTTTGCTGGCTGGGTGGCTCGGTGGCTGGGTGGCTGAGTGACTTGCCTGCCTCTGGCCGGCTGTCGATGGAGCGGAGGAGTGCGCGCATACGCGACTAGAGTTACTCACAAGCAAGCGCAAATACAGTGAAAAGTAGCAGAATCAGAAGTAGTAGTAACAGTACTATACAGGCGACGATGGCGACAGCGAGCAACTACTTTGGAGCTTTAGTGCTTCGGTAGCTGAGTGCCACTGCCATGCTGCCGGCGGTGCTGTGCGCCTTGTCGTCTCGCCTCTATTCGATTTGGACTTTTTAGCGTCTCCACACGACAGCAATGGTAATCGTAGTGGCAATAGCAATAGCAATAACAATAACAACTATAACAATAATAGCAACAACAAAACGTCCGGTAAGAATGCAACAACTACGATAAGAGTGGCATCGTCATCGCCATCGCCATCGTCGTCGGCAGCAGCAAAATCAAAAGCAATGGCAGGAACTAAACGGAATAAGGCAAGTTGTAGTCGGTACAATATTTGTACATATATACATACATATGTGTGTATGTATGTATGTAAATGGTGGCTACGGATGTTCATACTTACTTACTTACTTACTTACTTACGTTTGCTTGCAGTGCGGCCGTGTGGCGCGCAGACAACATCAACAGACAGCGAAAATTTTCCCCCAGTCAAAGTTGTTGCGATTTCAGTGCCATTCAGTTTGGTTCAGTTGAGTTCAGTTTAGTTTTTCCGTAACAAAATGTGCGAAACGATTTCAGTCTAATTCAGACGGTCGTGCTGAGAAGACTTTGTTGTTGAACGTCATTTCAACAAACTACCATCCACTACAGCCAACTAGTACACACCAAAAAAAAAAAAAAAAACGCACACGACACACGTCACACGTTACTCTTACTACAGTACATGGTGTACGCTGTATGCCAATAGAAAATACAAACACACACACACAAGCATACACGCGCGCACACATAGTCACCTTTAGACACACACACACACACACCACAGATACAAAGGTGACACCGGCAAACGGGAAAAGTGAAAAATTGTCGTATGCGGGAAAATTCGCGCCGTCGTCGCCGCTTGCCGCTTGCCGCCAGCCGCGCGCGCCGCTCACCGCTAACCAAGCTGCATACGTCATCAACCGCCAATCAAGCAAAAGTAAAGAAAGTATACAAAAAGCAAAAAAAAAAGAACGCTGAGATTATTTTGCACGCATACGCGCGCCGCCTGAATTTGCCGCTGGCATTGCGGGCTGTTAGTTGTCAGTCTGTGCCGCTACACGCCGGCTCTTGCCAAACGCCGAACCGGCGCGCAAGCGAGCCAAATAGGCAGTCAACTAGCCGGCCAGCCATTCGAGCAGTTAGTAAGTCAGCCGGCCAGCTAGCTATCAAGACAGCAATGTTAGCCGCCAGCCAAAGGCATAACCGCAGCAGCGACAGCAAAATCAACAGCAGCAGCAGTGTGTTTGTGTCTAGTCGCGTCGATTCGAATCGAAACGAATTGCATTGAATTGAGTTGAGTTGAGTAGAGTCGAGTTGTGCTGTGCTGTGTTGTGTTTACGTTGCGTTGCGTTGCGCTACGTTCAGTTGAGTTGAGTGGCACGCGAGTAACATAAATTTTTGCACATAGCGCGCGCTACAAAAAAAAAATTTAATATACAAATAGATATAGGTATTAGTGACAAAATCAAAACGCTTTGGCTGTGTGCCGATAATTTTTGAAAAAAAAGAGCAATGTGTGCGTTTCGTTGTATGTGTAGCGTAATCGCGCTTTTTCCGGTATATTTTCCTCGCATTATGCATGTGTGACATCAAAGCACGCACACATACACACACACACACGCATGCAGACGCTCACTTGCACTCGCTCGCCTACAAATGACACACATTTTGCGACGAGTTCCAAATTATTATCAAGTCAATTAAAATACAAACGAGTGCATTACTTAGATATGTATGTATTATTCTAAATTATATTTGTGTGCGTGTGATGAGCACAAAAAACACATACCTACGCACTATTTCAAGCAAAAGCGAAATAAAAGCTTGTAAAAAAGACCCACTCACACATACACGCTCGAAAATGTACTTCCGTTTAAGTGCAGCGATTTGCTTGCTTGTACATTTGTGTAGAATACCAACACAGTCATAAAAATAGACACAGCTATTTTTTTTTTTAAATACACTTGCGTTCCGCAGTGGATAGTGTGCGGCGCTCTGCTAGTGTCTGCTCAGGTGAAGTGTGTCAGCGTTTAGGAAATTAGTGAACGTTATCGGAGGAGAGAATGGAACATCATTGCGCGAGGCAAACAAAAAATATACATATATATTAATATTTAAAGAAGTATGTATGTATGTATGTAGTTCGGTGGGGCTCAAGAAAACAAAAAAAAATAATACCTAAATAAGTACGTACGCAGTTTGGTAGAGCTTGACTTTCTCACAGTCGAAATTGAGCGGCACGCTACAGCATAACCTAAGCCTTTTTAAAGCGGTTCAAATTATGAAAATACATATTTGCCTAAGTGTACAGTATTCCCTGGTTAATTGGGCGCCCTTGATTGGTGTTCCCATTTACTTAAACCCAGACATCGGAAAAAAAATTAACCCTTGAATCGTTAGGTTAATTAGTTTTTACAGAGTATTAAACAAAAACTTTCTACTGCCCATTTAAACGATACATACTGAACATAAAAAATTTAGAAAGACTTTTCATATATTTTTTTTTAAATTTATTATGTAATCTGCCTATGTCCACGATGGCCAAAAATCGGGACATATCTAACCATCGAATCCGAACATGAAATTTTGTTTTTAGAATAAAAAGGTTTATATAGTTTTATTTAAAAAAAAAAAAAAACAAAGAGAAAAAACTAAAAAAATTTTTACTATTTTTCTATGAAAATATAACTTACTATCTAAGAAAAAAAAACATGTAAATAAAAATTTCAAAATTTGTACATTTATAAAAATTCTACGAATTAGAATAAATGTTCATCACAATTTGAAATATTTTAATCAAATATTAAAAATCGGGCCACTTACACGTCTCGACTTTTAAAAAAATATTTAGCGCGACAATTTTCTCAAAATCGGTACTGTCCGACCAACATCGGTACGAATGGTCATCGTACCTATATCATAAGTAAATGATACCGTTTTGATGCGACTGTTTGATACTTAAATCCCTAAAGTGGCAAGGGAAAGGAAGATTATATCAGGACAGGACTAACCGCAGCTTTCACAGAGTTATTTTCTTTTTTTGAAATATATTATGTTTTATTATATTATATTATAGTTTATGCAATACAGGTTTTGTTTTGAGACTAATCAAAATATTCAATTATCAAAAAAGCAAAAAAAATTATATACAAACTTTTTTACTTGGGTGAATATTTTTTTAATGAAAAAAAATTTTGAGTGTAGAAAAACTATAAAGTGCAAAAGAACTACCTTACTAAACAATTTTATCCAAAATTCGATTTCTTTTTGGAAAAACCTATTTTTTCTAACATTTATTTTTTTGGCAAAGGCGGCCATATAAATTTTCAAGTCGAGAGGCGCGGATTAGGATTTTATTTTAGATACATGGTTTCTTCGGAGAATTTTCTTAGAATTTTATGGAGTTAACGTTTTTGCTATTCGATTAAAAAAAAAAATAAACCCGCCCTAATGAATATATAGTCATATATCGTAGATTTAGCATTTTTCGTAGATACCGTGACACAAAAGCCCATTTGTCGGGCCCATTTTTGCATAAATATGCGAATTTTTTAAGTGAAAGAAGCCACGCTTATTTTTTAAGTATTGTACAATTTTTTTTCTTCCAAATCATTGCTCCGATTCTTAACTTTAGGTAATTTGCTTTTAGCAGTTATTTGAATTTTGCAGTTTCTCTTTCAAAAATACCGATTTCAGTCATTTCCTTGCTTAGTGAGACCAAAGTGAAATATTAGTACCAACACACGTTTGCTAAATTCTGAGCTATTTAGCTGTTTTATCATTCTACAAAAATACCATTTTAAAGGTATCGTTGATATCAATCCAATTTCGTCCATTTCAATTCCAACCTATCTTGGACCAAGTTAACTAAGATAAAAAGTATCTCCAGGATATCTTAGTTTTTTCCCGGTGCGAGGAGCAGGCCGACATGGCTCGATCTCTCTTCATTTTGGCATATACAAGTACGTATATATACGATCTACATATCTATCTCAACCTTCTGATGCAGAAAAACGTGTATAAGTAGAATATAAATAAAATAAACAAATTTTGGAACTGAACTTAAATATATGACAACGCCATTAAGCTTTTCAAAGAAACATGTTAAACCCGCTTTTTGGTTGGGAATCAATTTTGCAAATTTAGTTTGAAATACTGAACCAAATAGTTAAAAGCAATTTTTTTAATAAATTTTAAATGAACCCTCGGATGCTTAAAAAGGTCCTAAGGGAACTTTGAAATGTTCTAAGGTGCGACATTTCCAA
Organism: Rhagoletis zephyria; assembly: GCF_001687245.7. Taxonomy (NCBI): domain Eukaryota; kingdom Metazoa; phylum Arthropoda; class Insecta; order Diptera; family Tephritidae; genus Rhagoletis; species Rhagoletis zephyria. The sequence continues at coordinate 21,275 of NW_016164195.1, read as the reverse complement.
ATACGTTGAGCAAACTGCCTCCGCATTTCTGACTCCTATAAGTGCATTGTCTAGAATGAAATGAATTCAGTTACATTTTTCACCAAACTAGTCGAATTGCAGTCGTTTATGGCTGAAAATTTCCTCAAGAACTTACACAGACTTCCATGTACCTAACTTTCCCAAGATTTATGGATATGAGTTATACTTATTTCGCCACCAGGATATAATGATATCAAATTGAGCACTTAAGCCAATTTAAACGGTATTTATATGTTCCGTCGATCAATTTTGTCAGCGGTGACTGAAAACAGCAACCTTCTGGACTGTTTTGCACCAAAAACTAGTCGCGGGAGTACGCGAATGGGTTGAAATTTTTCTTAAATAAAACAACTACAGATACTAACTAGTTACCCACTGCCACTGAAAAAAAAAATAAAAATTTGAGGAGTATCTAAATTCTATTTTTAATAATGTCAAGTTTTCTTATTTAACAAAACAAGTTGGAGGTATCATGATAAACGTCGCTAGGTTTATAACGGGTGATTTTTTTGAGGTTAGGATTTTCATGCATTAGTATTTGACAGATCACGTGGGATTTCAGACATGGTGTCAAAGAGAAAGATGCTCAGTATGCTTTGACATTTCATCATGAATAGACTTACTAACGAGCAACGCTTGCAAATCATTGAATTTTATTACCAAAATCAGTGTTCGGTTCG
>NW_016164195.1:0-8044 GCF_001687245.7 Rhagoletis zephyria | reverse complement strand
TTTCCTAGAAAACTCTAAAAAATGTATGAAAAACTTTCAGATTTATTTTTAAATTAATGCGAAATAATGTTTGTATTTAAAAGAAATGATAATAATGATACATATCTATATCTACATTTACTGAAAAAAACTATAACTTAAAAAAGCGATTTACTTGAAGAAGAAGTTTTTTCCTCTCGTGTAAAATTTGTAAAAGTGGGTTTTGCAACTTTTTACTATAAGATAACGACATGTTAAATATAAATATGGAAACAATGAATCATTTTTATTTCATTTCGAATTACCTGCATTTTTGTTTGAATTTATGTATTTAGAAAGGAACATACCTCTTTGTCAAAAGCCTACAAAACGCTTTCAAATAAAACATTTGCCTAATTCAAACTTTGAGGCGCTTAAAGCAAGTGAAGAAAAGCTGTCATTTGGCCAGCCTTTATACGTTTTAGTATATTCCAAATAATTTTTGACACTTCTCGCAGCGAAGCAAGCAAAGCAAGCCTGCATTGGGCCAGCACCTTTAACCAACAGTATTTGAAGCAGAGTTCTCACCTAAAAATTTTTTAGTTATGCTTTTATGAGTGAAATATGCCCTATCTCAACTGAAAATATATGGATAATATGTTGCTTTCGGAAGTTTTTGAAGCGGCAGCGGAGATAGGGAGTCTTTGAACCGAATTCTGGAATAGAGTGTTCTTGAAAAATTTTCTGGGATAGGGTACTTTCGAACCGGCTGTCAAGATAGGTCGGTCTTCCACTCAGCCGTCGACATGTGGTTAGTAAGTCGTATTTATTTATGTCAACGATAAAGTTAATATTGTTTTTAAAATGACTTTCCGTTTCTAAGTAAATTTTTCTTCCAGTAAATTTAATTTTTTTTATTTATACTTTAACTAAACATCAAATAAATCAATCAATGTTAAATGAGTAGGCAATATCTAACGTGCACAATCGCTATGAATGCAGACAAAATCACTGAATTTGTCTGCCAAGGCGGAAGGAAGTCAACAATTCACTTAACCCAAAACGGCAAAATTCATTACACTCATTAACGCTATTGCAAACTTCAACTAATCAAAAGCAACAACACAGCAACTAAGTTTATGCTGTTCAAATTGGTGTACCAACACCAAGGCATTACAGCAGCATCATAACCCCCACCACCGCCATGCCCCCACCAACAGCAACACCCAGACCGATTGGCAGACGGTCAGACAGAAGAAGTTCGATGCTCGCTAAAACTCGTATTTAGTACACATCAAAAGTTTCAATATATCTATTCGGTTTTTGCCCACTGTCTAAACAACGGTGTCTTCTTGGTCTTGCAACGCAACGTTGAAATTCGCATGGTCGTTGTGTGGTGTATAGATGAAACTTGCTCTTCAAATTATTTTATACATACATAAATATGTTGTTTATTCAAGTGTCGATTGTTTCTTCTTTTTGGTTTTGTTTTTTTTTTTTTTTCTTTGACTGCATTACAAACAGCCGCAATTAAATTGCGTGAAAAATGCTGCACTTTATCATTAAAATAAAATAAAGTTTATAATTTTATAACTGTTTGCGGCAATATGCGTAAACAGCTTAGCTCCTTACAGCGTCATTACGGTTAAGATACTTGATTTGTTAAAAAAGGCACTACCGAAATAAAATAAATTTTATAAGTTATGGAACGTAAACAAAAAAAAGTGTGTGAAAAATGCAGATTGTCAGGAAAAAGGTATGTATGTATGTATGTATGTAAGTGCGGCATTTATATTTGCAATACTTTTGTGGTTATTAAACGTCAAAAAGTCTAGCACCAAGCTTTAACTTCTGTGCGAAATATTGAATTAAATGTAAAAAATTGAAATGTTCAAAATAGCAACATAATATTTACATAATGAAAACGTGATAATTTGACTCCATTTACGAATATGTACTACGATTGGCAACCGCTGTGGTGTAGAGATTAGGAGTGCGCACTACCATACCGTAGGGCCTGGAATCGAGCCCAGAGTACGACTAGCGTCAAAAGCGAAATAAAAGAAAAGGAAGTTAAACCTCCGAGCGAACATATTTCTGCCAAGAAAACAGCTTCTCATGCAAATAAAATAGAAAAAATGTTCGCCAATACTCTGAGCCGCTGGCTCCTCGATCTTTTAGAAGTCATTCTGATAAGATCTCATATTCGACACAGCAGATTTAAGCCAGCTAATTTTATTTTCGCACTTTTCAGTTAAAGAATCCCAGATATCTCTTGTTACGCTATAGTCGATAGATTGCGTACTTCCTTGATGCAGAATCTTCTTAAACGTATTCACTTGAAGTTCTAGAAACGCCCAATCAACTGCTCCAATCATAACAGCCACGTTTATATTCAGTAAATACAAACGAGATACCTCAAATATAGCTTCTGCTTTCCATCGACAACCTTCAACTAAAATCTACTTAGACCTCGTGCTTTTTGTTTTCACCAACGAGGCTCAGTAGACAAAGTTGTATAACCTTTCGACCTAAGAGCTGGAAACTCCTTAACCTCCTCCTTAGTGAAGTCGCAGCCCACAGTTGACAGTTTCGGACTCAGGCTCGGATTTCTAGATCCAATCGTCTATTCTCAGCTTACAAAGGGTGCAACGATCGACATTTCTACATATATACGTACATATACGTAACATGAGTAGTCCCATCGAAACGCAGAAGGCTTTAGAGATAGCGTTGGGCATTCTACTCTAAGGCTTAAGGAATGTACAGCGTTTCGGTAGGCTTAGGGTTGAACAAAGAAGCTGTGGCTATCTGATTACGAACATCGACTTTGGTGTCAACTTCGAAAATAACTACCCCTAACAAAGTAAATAAGAATCTGACGTCCCCCGCCAGCCACTCTCATTTGCCAAAGCTTACAGGCTCACATACTTCCTGGTACCTTCAGCACTGTTCAGGCTGAGTTCTATAGATTCGGCATGGCGCTTAAGTTCGTAAGCATAATGGGCCACCAAAACTTCGCTTTATCTTAGACGGTCCGGCTACGATCAAGTTGCTCAAATCGGCAGCGACTAACTCGGTATGCATTAAGAAATGTGGAAAACGATTATAATCCCTTCGATAGCAGGGCCTTAATCTAAGCTGGGTCTCTGGGCAGGAGTAGCCCCGAAAAATATTTGCTACCGGACTGGAGAAACCGATTCCAAGCATGCAAACCCCTCTGATACTCCGACTTGCACAGGCCAGCAATAGGCCAGAGTAGCTACAAACAGCAGGTGAACTAATCAGGGCAAATGCAGAGAATTGCGTTCACTCTGGCCACTAAACGATGAAGGGTGATCACAAAGTCTGTTGCGGCTATACAAACGAAGATTATATACGTTACATGAGCTTTAGAATTCTGGGAAACCAATTGTACGAGGGTCTGGACAACTATAAACGTATAGGGTCTGTTTGAATTCGCCATAATATTGAGATGGTTTAAGGATATTGGAACAGGTTCTATACTCCACATGGTAGGATACCCTTATGCCTACAATGACGAGCACATACTTTGTAAGTACTTTTCCTTAGCTCATGATATGGAATCTCCTTACTTCATTGCAACATTGATATCGAAATTCATTATTCATCTATGAAAGTACGATATCTACGAATTTCTCATCGTCAATCATAAAAAAGATCCGATGGATATAGCGAATGAAATAATTTAATGCATAGAGCACAAGAAAATTACGAGACTGCTGTAAGTATACATATAAAAATATTGCCCGTTGAAGCTAATATACAATGAAGACAAATGCATTGGAAATACTTTTTCCACGTATACATAAGTAAAAGAGTGTTGAAAAAAAATATAAATATATAAAAAACATAATTTAATATTGTACACATTTTTAGATAGATATAAAAAGATTTCAGCAGGGGATGCTTACCAAAGAACACAGTCTAACTAAGAAGGTAAGCGACAAGGCACAACTGCGAATTATGGCAAATCTTTTCTACTTCTCCTGCCAACACCACCGCGCGCCGCTGACATAGTCACCATTTGTACGGCAAATATGTTCGTCTGGTTTTGGTTTATGACTTCGGTCGATTTCTGATGCTCCCATGCGCTGCTGCTATAGCCGCTGCGTGTTTGCCTTGCCAAGCAGTGAGCGCGTCCATGGTTTAGCTATCGTGCGTTATTTATATGCATAAATTATTTATGCCGCATTAGGAGTATGAAAATAAATAAAATAAATTGTGCAAAGGCAAACTAAAGCCGATTAGAATGTTGCAGGGCAGCAGCAGCAGCCGCAGCAGAAACAGCAACAACGACACTCGCAACCGCAACAGCATTGAGATGGCATAAAAATATATTAAAATAAAAGAAAAACTTTAATTTTAATGCCGCTTGATGGGAGATATGTATTAATGCTTGGGTTGGATCCTTTTTCACGTTCACAAACGCATTCGCATTAAGATACAATGATACGCAACCAAACATAAGTGCAGGCCATCAGTTATAAATTTCATAAAAAAATATGAATACAAACATTTGACTTTCTTGGGGGATTAATCAAAATAGGCCAAGAAGAGTCACATAGGAAGCTACTATTTAATGAAAGTGGTTCCGGAGGAACTGGTTGGCTGTTAGTGATCTGGTTTAAAAAAAAAAAACCTGCCATAAGCTGAATGTTACATCTACTGAAAAATTGGAAAAGCAAGGAAGGGCGAGAGGGATCATTTTACTTTATGCTGACGTCTCAGTATACCGTTCCCTCTAGGGATGCCGTATTCCTTATTTTCCCTTCGGGAGGGTTAATTATAAGACTGTATCTCTTCAGATTATTCTAAACGCCGTCCAAATTACGCTTTCCGATTGCCAAAGTCCTGTGATGTTTTGCCAGTGCCGTTCTCTTGTTTCTATTATCTCCCCTTTTAGCTCTTCGCTTATCGCGTTTGGGCCTACTACAAGGAATGACTCAGAATTTGCGCGCTTCAGCCACGCCATTCTGACTAACCTGTCCGCTATCTCGTTCTCCTCTATCTTCTTGTGATCATCAAGGGATAAGAGAACCTTGAGTGCTGTCTGACTGTAGATCTCATCAGAAATCTCATAGAGAAATTTCTACGTAAGTTAGTCTCTGCAAATATACTAATGCCGTAGACCTCCATTTGAAAAAAGTGCTACACTACGGAAGTCAAACTTTCTTTGGTTCACTTCTAATGTAGTTCGTTCGTAGTATGTATGTATGTAGGATTCGCCTTTTTTGTATTCACACTTGTCTTCCTATTCGTATTCGTCTTCGGTTTTTTATCCGTCAGAATCTTCGACTTTGTTTTCGCGTTCGTAATCTTCTTCGTCTTCGACTTGGTCTTAGTTCTAGTTCTAGCCTTCGTCTTCGTTTTAGCTTTCATTTTTGTATTCGTAATCGTGCTCGTCCTCGCATATTTTTTCGTCTTCCTCTGTGTCTTCGTCTTCATATTCATCTTCGTATTCGTCTAAGTCTTGATTTGTTTGCCTTTGATTCTGTCATAACATGACTTATGCCTAACTCATTTCCACAATTCACCCTCAATATTCACGTAGGCGGAAGTAGAGAAAGATAGAAAATGAGTGCACTTCCGTTGCATCGCAAGTCTCACACATTTCCGTGACAATTGCTCTAAAGAGGTTTCGCTTCCAGTGACGGTAGAGCGGTGTTCTACTGATGACGACCTTTGGACCGCTTGGTGGGCTTAGACAACGGTGAGAGTACTAGTGCCGAATGTTGAACTCATTGGTCGATCACCCGACGTTCTCTGGCAAAGGTGAGAGTACTGGTGTGCAGCGAGTACATGCATTAGGGGATCTCTCGATGATTACTGTGAAAAGTGAGTGGAATCTTTGTGACTATTGGTAACGATGAAAAATAGCGAAGGATTTTCTGGTGACTTGGTGACTACTCTGATATCCCGACGTTCTCTGGCAAAGGTGAGAGTACTGGTGTGCAGCGAGTACATGCATTAGGGGATCTCTCGATGATTACTGTGAAAAGTGAGTGGAATCTTTGTGACTATTGGTAACGATGAAAAATAGCGAAGGATTTTCTGGTGACTTGGTGACTACTCTGATGTCCGCTAGTCCGAAGATTACTTTTGTGTAGGCAGATACCATCTATGTACTCGCACCCTTCTATAGGAGGTCCAGGAAGTCTGTTCATTTTTATAACTGACTTCCAAAAATGGAGGATTCGTCGGAAATTTTTTTTATGTATATTACCGCATAACTTTGGACCACGTCAACCGATTTCGATAATTCTTTTTGCATGGGAAAGGTAGTGTCTCACAGGTAGTCCCATACTAATCTAGTTTAGATCCTATCCTTGGATCATGAATAAATTAACGGTACTATTAAATTTTTATTTGAGAATTGAAGTCGGTTTTGGTTTTATACTTAAAAATTACTTGTTAGCTTATGTAATTGACTACTGGGTTCACATCGTTATATGCTTGTACATTAGATCGCACCACCTTACAGGCAAAAAAATATTCGCCGTACTCCTTCGACCGGCGGGGTCTCCTCTTTACATTTTTCCCATATCTGCGAATCTTAATATATGAAATATCAATTGACCTCAGCTACCCTGTTCTGGCTTTAATTTAGGGTGGGTCGTTAGGGTGATCATACTGAAAAGTTGCCTCTCCGAGACCAAAACATTGATAGTCCGAAAAAAGCAAACACTTTAGATTCCAAGGTGTACGGTAAACTTTTTTTCTGTTAAGGTCTAATGTAGCACATATTACCATCATAAGTTTAAAATTACCCCTGCTTACTTTGACTTCAGCAACTTCAGCGCCCACTCTTGACAAGATTATGATCTCATTTTTTTTTAACGAACACAACAGACATGGCATATTGTTATAAAGATTTAACGTTTAAGTATGTATGTATGTATTTGCACATATTTTCATGTACATATGTATTTAAGTATGCTTGTATGACAACGATTTAGTTGCGTTGAGTTGAGAATTATAATTTCTTAATTTCATGCGAATCTATAAAAGTAATTAGTAACGCAAAATATGCACGCTAAATGCCAACAAATACAACTAAACATATTCTCTGCCGCCCAGCGTACACACATGCATTCATACATACATATGCAATGCAATTTCATGCATACATACATACATACAAAAGTAAAACTCCTCTGCAGTGCAATCAGCTCGTTTCGGTTGCTTTTGTTTCACATACACACATACACTCCTACTGTATGTATTTGTTTCCTTTGCACATGTGCACAATTTTTATTGCTTTCATTCAAATTGATTTATTTAATTTATTTTGTTTAATCCATCTTAGTTCCTTAATCTTCTTCTACTTCTCTTCCGCCTCATCTTTAATTTAATGTATTCGTAACATTAATATTTTTTTTGAGTTTTCTTTGTTTTCATTTCTTTAAAATTTAATGAATTTTTGTTTATTTCTTCTAAGAAATTTATTATTATGAGTGTATGATGAAGCAATAAACCATTGGCAGCTGCGCGCTTTATCCGCTCGAGTTTGCGCGTAGCCAACTAAGCCACATCTGCAATAAATGCCAACAAACACAGTGGATGTACGTATCTACATTAGGGTGGGTCTTAAAAAATAAAATAAATAATTTTTTCAGTATCACCTCCTTTATCGGTAACACCACGGTCACAGATATGGGATATAAAATTTGGTCCCAATTGGCCTGTTGACCCCTGTACGCCTCTGCTTAACCGAAACCAATCGGGACCAAAATTTATCTGTGATATCTTCGACTAGAGTAGTATCGATTTTAAGTATTAGATGAAAAAGATAACAATTTTAATTTTTTGAGGATTAGGAACTTTTCTCCCTGTGGGAAACGCCTTAACCGACACCAATTGGGACCAAAATGTAACTATATGTGATATCTTCAACTGTAGTACCTTCGACGTAGGGGTTGAGAAATCTGATGTAAAAATTTGCTTTCTATATTCAAGGACCACCCTAATCTACATATTATATACTAAAACATATATGTATGTCTACAGATGGCCTTAAAAGTACATACACATTTGCATCTGTTCCAACAGTGTTATAGGTACT
>NW_016164194.1:28580-32820 GCF_001687245.7 Rhagoletis zephyria | reverse complement strand
GTGCTGTTGAAGTTTTGCGCAACTATCTCTTCCTTGTATCGTGGGGTTGATTTATTTCCTAGTCTTTTATTTATATTCACATAAATTTTGTCCCCTATCTCATAATTCTTTATGGGGGTTTTAATTCTATTTTGGTATTTCAAGTTTGCTTCCTGTTTTCGTTTTAGTTTCTTAACATTTTCTTGTCTATTCGTTTCTAATTGTTTCGGGTCGGTTGTTATCCTGTGACCGAAGAAGAGTTCAAGTGGCTTCTTACCGGTTGTTGAATGGATTGAATTATTGTACTCGAATATGGATTTGTCTAGAAGTTCGGAAAATTATTCATGAGCATTTTGCAATTTCAGACAACGTATTATTTCGGAGAGAGTGGAGTGGAATCTCTCCACTTGACCATTTGAAGAACTCGTATAGGGTGGAGCTTTGTGTATCTCTATATTGAATTGATTAGTTAGCATGAACGTGATTGGACTGAAATTAAGGGACTTCTCATTGTCGAATATAATTATTTTTGATATCCCGAAAGAAATTATCATTTCTCTAAGAGGTTTGCTTTATATCTCCGATTGCCCGTGATTTTGTTAGTTTTATGAGTGCGTATTTTGAAAATTTGTCTATGGCAGTCAAAATGAGTTGTTCGTTTGTGTGACAGATATCAACGTCTACGATATGTCCGGGGTATTTAGGTGTTGGAGTAGTCTGTATAGCATGTTTATTGGGATGGCGGTCATATTTAATAAGTTTACAGGTTCTGCANACACTGATTTACTACTCTTCAGATTTTGGCTCTCATTTTCGGACAATAACATTTTTGTAGAATCTGCAACTTATTCTCTTCACTATTTCGGTGCGCACGATTATGTTCATTAATAATTTCTTTATCGTGGTTGGTAGGATTTTTTACATCTCTTACCATTTCCCTAGTAAACCGTATTCTGAATCTATTAAAATGAAAAGCGTAAGTTTTCTGTATTATTCCCAGCGTTCTCTCATCTCTTTTGAGACCATTATTGACGGATGGATTTAAATAGTTTTTAAGGATGCTGGCTAATTATTCTTCGTCGTAGGCTACTTCTGTGTGACGATGATACGTGGGGAATGGAATTTCAAATTTATACTCAGAGGTATTACCGAAGTTAAGAATAATTTGGTTTTTGAAGACATTGAGCGGTTCATCGGCAAATTGTATTAAATTCTGGGAGGAGCTTTCGTGACGACACTGTTTTGTGTTGCATTCATTGAGTTTATTTGTGCATTGAGAGGTGGGCGAGGTAGTGCATCTGCTACTTTATGCGTGGTTCCGGGCTTATATTGTAACTCGTAATGATATTCTTCCAAAATTGCTTTCCATCGCTACATTTTGGAATTGGAATTTTTGCTGCATAAGGCATATGTTAGTGGCTGGTGATCTGTAAAACCAAACTATGGCGAGCATCTCCCTTTCGTTGGTGGAATACGCTTCGTCTGTCTTCTTAAGGGTTCTTGAAATGAATATTATTGGTCGGTTTCCTTGCGTTAATACCCCACCTATCGCGTAATTTGATGCGTCTGTCGTGAGGTGAAATTCCTTGTCATAGTCAGGATATGATAGTATTACATCTTCTGTCAGTAGGGAATTGTTTACTTTTTGGAATGCTTTGACAGCTTCCTTGGAAAGATAAGTGGATTCCCTGCTGGAGAGGTTTTTGGACACACGTCCTTCCTCCCCCCTTATATGGGATGTCAGGGGATTCGCTATTTTGGCATAATCTTTTATGAAACGGCGATAGAATCCTGGCAGACCTAAAAATGAACTGAGGTCTTTCAAAGTTTTTGGATAAGGAAAGTTTTTGATTGCTTCTACTTTCGCTGGGTTGGTTCGTATTCCATTTTTGGATACAATGAAACCAAGGAATTCGACTTCTGTTTTTAAGAATTCACATTTGTCGATTTGCACCTTCATGTTTGCGCCCTGTAGACTTTGAAAAATGATTTCGAGATTTTTAAAATGGGATTCGGTGTCTTCACTAAATACAATTATTTCGTCGATATATACGTAGCATATTTTGCCTATATGCTCACGCAGAATAAATATCGTCGAGCGCACGCTGAAAAATTGATGGTGCGTTTTTAAGGCCAAATGGCAGTCTCACGAATTCGTATTTTCCGTGTCTTACGGAAAATGCCGTCTTTTCTATATCGCTTTCTTTAAGCGGGATTTGATGAAATCCACTTTTAAGATCTATAACGGAGAATAACTTGCTCTTTCCTAATTCAGAAAGTACGTTACCGTAGTACGTAGGATACCGATCGGAGACTGTGACGGTATTTAGTTCCCGATAATCAATGACGAGGCGATATTTCTTTTCGCCTGAAGCATCTATTTTCTTTGGTACTATCCATACCGCTGAGTTATAAGGGGACCGTGAAGGTCGCATTGTGCCGTTGTCGAGAAGCTGCTTTATTTGTTTTTCAACTTCGTCTTTAAGGCAAATTGGATAAGGGTAATATGCCGAGTATACTGGCCTGTCGGTTGTAGTCCTGATTTCACATCTTACAACAGTGGTGAATGTAAGCTTTTCATCCGGTTCAGCGAATAAAGTCGAATATTGTTTTACTATCTTCTCGATTTGAATTTTGTCCTGCTCCAACATGTGCTCTGTTCTGATACCGAAGGCATTTACAGAATTTGAAGGCTGATGTTTAATTTTGATTTTATAGTTATTGCGGATAAGCATATAATTTTCCTTTGCATGAATGATGGCGGATAGTTCTTTAAGGCTATCGTTCCCTAATATTCCATCAAATGATTTAAGAGATGGCAATAGAAAGAATTTAAGATTGATATCTTTTTGTTTAAATAGATTGACCATTGTGTGGTGAGTTATATTAACGCTGCCAGCTATTGAGTTTGCATAGGAAATTTTCTCATTAGGCATTGGTTTTTGTACATGTTTCGGTAGTATGTAGTTTCTGTTCGAGCCAGTATCTACGAGGAATTTTAGTAAATCACCACTAGCCGTTCGGCATTCGAAATAGGGAAGTGATGAATTCGTTAACCTAAAAATTGTGTATCTGTAAAATCTTCGAAGTCGTTAGCCGATAAGCTTCTGAGCTATTTATATCATAATTTCTTTGCAATTTTACTGGCTCTTACTCTGTCAGCCTATTGGTCTTTTCGCTTTACCCTCAAGAGATCTTCGTTATCGAGAGAAGGGTTGAGAGTTAAGAGAGAGCTTTCTTTGACGCGGGTTTTCTAGCGGATAATGCGGTTACTTCCTGTGGATAATATCCTGATTGTACTAACGAAAGGAGCCTCGTTTTGACAAACTAAATTTCGACCTGAGATAGGGAATTAGTCGAGATACAGGGAGTATTTCTTCTTTTCGAGAGCCCACGGTTGAGGAACCGAAATACGTAAGCAAGCACGCGCAACGCACGAGGAAAAGATGAAAACCGTTCGAGCACATCGGGGGCTCTTATATAGCGAGATTTATCACTATGTTTCTTTGCTTGGGAGGCAAAATTGTCGGAACGGTAGTTTTTGGCCAGGCTTCTTCGGAGCGTAGAAGCCAATCTGGGTCATTCCACCAGAGAGTGTTGGACGCCAATTCTCACGGATTACAACCCCGGGTACCCAAGTCCGCAGGATTTTCATAGCTGGCGACATGCCTTCATGCGGCGTTATCGACACTACTCATAATCTGGGACGTCCTGTAAGCGACATACGTCTTCCAGGTGTGAGGCGGTTTTTCTAACCACGCAAGTACAATTTGGGAGTCCGACCAAAGGAACTTATTCTCTAAATAGAGGTCAAGGTTTTCTCGTATGGACTTGACCAACTGGGCGAGCAAGACAGCGCCACAGAGTTCCAACCGCGGGATACTAATGGTTCGCAGAGGTGCCACTTTTCCTTTCGCTGCTAAGAGGTGGCAGGCGACTGTTCCGTCAAGATCCGCTGTGTGCAAGTAGAGAGCAGCGCAGTATGCCTTTTCTGAAGTGTCCAATTTTTTCCAAAATCTTTGGGTTGTTGGCCGTTATCTTGCGGAGTGGGAATCCGGCACTATCGAGTGTCTTTATAACTTCTGATAATTTATTCACAGCATCTGGAATTGTATGGCTGCCTGATAAAATATCGTCTACATAAGTGTCTCGCAGAAGCACTTGTTCAGCGAGTGGGAACCTGTTGCGTGAATCCTTAGCCAATTTTTGAATGGTTCTAATGGCTAGAAATGGAGCGCAGTTTACTCCGAATGTAACCGTT